>NW_014583803.1:0-5513 GCF_000485595.1 Priapulus caudatus
TCTTCTACTGTAATCGCACCAAAATAACTCCTGCAGAGGAAAGCATTGAGATGTTACCCAATGCTATTTATTTCTCGACTCATGTTAATCCATTATGTGCTTGTGCCAGTACGTCCTCTCGCCCTATATGTGTACATCTCGCTCTCGGTCACGGATCTTGCGGCTCCATCTCCTGCACTCACACCATGTTTCCTTCCGCATAAATTGACAACTTGATAATATAGGCTGTATACTGTACCAGCATGACGCCGAATCATAATTGAGCAAAAATATACATATATTATGCAAGTGTAATTTTATGGAGCAGCAACGTGTTGAGAGTCGATGGAGCACATCTCCAAGGCGAGTTACACAATATACTGACAAGCCTAGACTGATTAACATAGAGTCAGAAATAAATTATGTAACACACTCAACCTGCTTCTTCATAGAGTAAGCATATAATATCATACTAACTAGTATGTATTATGCGTAGCTATATCTCTCTCTGATCCTCTCTCTCTCCTCTATCTCTCTCTCTGATCTCTGCTTCCTCTCTCGACTCTCTCATCTGTCTCTGGCTCTGGTCTCTGTCTCTGGTCTCTGTCTCGCTGTCTCTGTCTACTGTCTCTGGTCTCGTGTCTCTGTCTCGTTGTCTCTGTCTCTCTCGTATCGCTCTCGGCTCCTTTCTTATCGCTCTCTCTATCTCGTCTCGCGCGCGTGCGGCGTGCGTCGTGTGCGTGCGTGATAGATGATCATAAGAGCCCACCAGGGGAGAACTGTATCTCGCGCGAAAAGTGCAAAATGCATTGCGCTGCAAACATGCTGAAACCTTTGTAATAGTCGGATAATCATTGCCTACATTTAGCGCGCCTACAGCTCCGTCACGAGGGTAAGATGAAGTTTTATGGCTACCCTGAGTGGCGGGCCGCTCCTCCGCAGGCCCGGGGTGATGCCGCGGAGGGAGGCGATGACGGGGCAGGGTGGCGCACGCGTTGTGTGGCATTTATTGCTGGCGGTGTCGGCGCGGCTGGGAGGGTGAAAAGAATCCATCAGGGCAGCCTTGCCGGAACAGGCATTAACGAGCCAAAATGCACTGGCGAGTGTGGTTCTGCGTCACGTGCGCAGTTGTGTTGGTTAGTGAATGCCCCTGCCCCGCCCGACCCAGTCGCCCCCCTGCCCCCCTGCCTTCCCGCTCCCGCATTTTCTCCCCTTACCTCTCCATCAACCTCAACTGAGATCCAGCGTGGAACAATGACGGAGAGCTGCTCTCTCTTCCGGAACCCTCCTCTGGAAAGGCAGTGCACCGTCCTCTCCCCATCCGCACATCCTCCCTCTGCAGCCCCGCTCCTCCTCTTGCCTCACCTCTCCCATCATCCACCTACACCCGCGCAGCGTGGACAATGGCGGGACGGAGCGCGCTCTCTCTCTCGCGCTCTCAATCTCTCGCTCGTCTCATCGTCCCTTCCACGCGTACCTCGGTCTCTCCTGCTCCGCTGTCTCTTCTCTGCTCTCTCTCTCTCTCTCTCTTCTTTCTCCTGTTCCCGAACTCCGAGAAAGACCATGAATTATGAGTGTATATGTTAACTCTGGTAGCCAGTGATTCAGCGACATCGGCGCGGGTCTTTAGACAGATAGATGCTGGTGAAAGAGGAGGGCATCCTCTGCTGTAATTCCGTGTCTGGTGGATATATGGAATAGATGGATTCGGATGGATGTTACAACCAATGGAATTATTCACTGAAGTCAAAGAGAAACGGAAATCGGTAAATCAAAAGAGACACGGCTGAAGTGTCGTGTCAATAATATATAATAATATATATATATATAATATATATATATATATATGATATAATATATATATATATATATATATATTACTCATGCTGCTGTACCCCCAGTAGGTTAAGGCCAGCGGTAGACAGCGTCATAAAGGTTTCACTCGTTTACATGGTTTTGCAATGCCGCATAAATTTTCAGCTGTCTCCACAGAGGCTTTCCAACACAATTGTAGCTGTAAAATGTAAAAATATAGCTCGTCCAACAGCATTCCGAAAACGCTTACGCAGGCGTCTGTAAACGCTACACTGTGTCGCAGCATGCACGCCATGTTACATCAGCGTTCGTATCATTACACTGTTTCCGCAGCATCACGCCATGTTACCGCAGCGTTCTGTATAACGCTACAACTCGTGTCCGCACATCTACGGCCATGTTAACGGCAGCGTTCTGTAACGGCTACTCCTGTGTTTCTGCAAGCATCAACGCCATGCTTACAGCAGCGCTTCTGTAACGCTACTCTCTGTGTTGCTGCAGGCATCCGACGCGATTACCTCAGGCGGTTCTGTAATGCTACACTGTGTTCTGTCAGCATCACTCCATGTAACGCAGCGGTTCTGTAATCGCTACAAATGTGTTCTGCAGCAAGATCGCGCCATGTTACCAGCGTTCTGTTAACGCTACACTGTGTTCTGCTGCTATCACTGCCATGGTTACGCAGCGTTCTGGAACGCTATCAAGCTTGTCTGCAGGCATCCGCGCCATGTTACGCAGCGTCTGTAACACTACAACTGTGTTCTGCTGCATCACGCCTACTGTTACCCACGTTCTGTAACGCTACAAGCTGTGTTCTAGCTGCATCAACGCTCATGTACCAGCGTTCTGTAACCACCTGTTCTGGCAGCATCACGCGCATGTACGCATGCGTTCTGTAACGCTACAGCTGTGTTCCGCTGCAGTCAGAAACCACTGTTACGGCAGCGTTCTGTAACGCTACACTGTGTCTGGCACATCACGCCATGTTACGCAGCGTTCTGATAACGCTACAACCTGTGTTCTGCAGCATCAGCCATGTACGCAGCGTTCTGTAACGCTAACACGTGTTCGGCGCAGCATCGACAGGGCCATGTTAACGGGCAGCGTTCTGTAGACGCTACCACCGTTCCGCCAGCATCACTGCCATGTTGACGCAGCGTTCTGTAACGCTACACCTACACTGGGTTCCGCAGGCATCAACTGCCCATGTTACGCAGCGTCTGTAATGCTACACTGTTCGCGCAGCATCACGCCCATGTTACGCAGCGTTCTGTAATGCTACAACTGTGTTCTGCCAGCATCACCGCCTATGTTTACGCCAAGCGTTCTTGTATATGTTCCGGAATCGTTCTGCAGTTGTCTGTTCTATTTAGGTATTAAAATCTTCACAAGCGTTCATCACTTGTCCCCGAGCCGCGCTGTCGCAGCAGACACCTCAGGAACTGGCGATTCCTCGGCCGCACCGGGCTCAGCTACGCTCCAGCAGATGCAGTAATGCCGTTTACCATGGCGTCCGCGTCGTGTGGCAGCGAGAGATGCAGGCAGAACTGCGAGTGCCGAGAATAGAAAATATGCGCCACTCGCTGGTCGGCGCACGTGAATTCCGTCGGCTGAAACTATCCCAGCTCCGCACGCTGATACTCTGTACCCGTCGCCCTGAAGTATTAGTTTATCATCTATTCATAGATATATAATATTATACGTATATTATATATAGCATATATAAATGTATGATCATGAATGCGTATATTATTATAAGCATCCTATAGACCAGATGCAGACAGGAGATAATCATTAGGGAGGGCTGGTTAGTGAAAAAATTGGCCATTAATTTGGCCAAATTTGCCTGTGGTGATAAATGAATTACATTACAACGCGTATTATGGTGTGTGTGTGACAACCCATCACAAACCATATAATACCTGTGCAAATACTGGTAAGAAATGATATAATATATATGAATTATAATATATGTGCTAGAGCCTGCGACTGAATTTACTACTGAGTTCCAGGTGTTAATGTAAGAGAAAGTGAGTGAACGAGTGAGTGAGTGAGTATCGGTGAGTGAATGAGCGAGGAAGCGCTGCGGGGGGGCCCCCGCGCGTACGTAGTAGTAGTAACTAACGGCGCGGGGGGGGTGCGCGGAGCGGCGGCGGGGGTTTAAACGGCCTCCTGACGAGCGCGACACGCCATACGCGCGTCGCTTTATGGAAGCCGTTATAACTCGCGCTCTGCCTAGCCCGTCTGCCTGCCGCCGCGTCTCCCGCACGCGCCGTGACGCCTCCGCCTCCGCCGCCACCACCAGGCGGACACGCTCTCACTGGTCGCCGGCGGACGCTGATACTGCGGTATAGTTACGCGGTCACTCGTACTGTAGATGTCTCGTTGTCGGCCACCCACGTTCTGTCGGATGCGGCCAGCCGCATCGCTAGGTGAGGGTGGGGGTCAGAAGCAGGGTGAGGGTTAGGGTCAAGGTTAACGTTAAGGTGAGGGTAGGGGTTAGAAGCAGGGTGAGGGTTAGGGTCAAGGTTAACATTAAGGTGAGGGTGGGGTCAGAAGCAGGGTGAGGGGTAGGGTCAAGGTTAACGTTAAGGTGAGGGTAGGGGTCAGAAGCAGGGTGAGGGTTAGGGTCAAGGTTAACATTAAGGTGAGGGTGGGGGTCAGAAGCAGGGTTAGGGTCAAGATTAATGTTAAGGTGAGAGTGAGGGTTAGGGTTAGGCTTAACAATACGTCAAGGGTTAATGTTAAGGCGAAGGGTTAGAACCCTTTGGGTTAGGGTTAGAGTTAGGGAGGGTTGGGATTGGGATGATGATAAGAACACGGGCGTGAGGGTTAAGATTAGGGTTAAAGGTAAGGTTGTTGTTAATGGCTGAGTTTGAGGCTGCATCTCTAACATCTCACGTTTATTTCAGGTTTGTGATCCACACCACACAGCAGGCCACCTCCACACACTCTTCATTACTGTCTAGTCACTGACCGTGGGCACTGCCCTCATCCCCGCAGAAGTCCGATCAGAGGTAGGTGTGTGTCCTCACGCGATACCTGTCATGCCGAAGCCTCGCCGGCCGCGTGTGAATGTCAGCACAGGTCTGTGTCCCGCGTCTGCTGGGTGGTAACCCGGCGACCGCATCCCTCCAGCCTCCTCCCGCTGCATCCGTCGGATGCTGCAATAATCGAGGCGTGAAGCTCTCGGTGTTCATTACTTTAACCGCTCAACACTTATTACGCTTATTGCATCTATCAGTTTTTTTCTACATGAAAAAACTTCAGTACGTTTATTTGTATTTGAGTTACATGCAATGAAGATTTAATAATAATAATAGTAATAATAATAATAGTGTGATGCGGTCGGTAGAGCTGACGTAGTGCATGAGAGGATAAGCGCGCGCGCACGTGCGTGCGTGCGTACGTGCGCGTGTGTGTGTGGGTGGTGGTAGGTGGTGGGGGGTGGCGTCGTGTCCTCCGTTCACCGCATGGATGTCGTCCTGGATCCTCCCGCAGGAGATTGCGAGCGTAGTATGCAAAATTTACGGCCGACGTTTTGGCGGAAAACCTCTGAAGCCCACCACCGCTCCATTCTTCCAGCATCCCTGCCACCGCTTCATCCTCCCAGCATCCCTGCCACCGCTTCATCCTCCCAGCATCCCTGCCACCGCTTCATCCTCCCAGCATCCCTGCCACCGCTTCACTCTCCCATCATCCCTGCCACAGCTTCATCC
>NW_014583804.1:0-477 GCF_000485595.1 Priapulus caudatus
TGGCAGACAATACCAACAGTGGATGCGACCCAACAATGACAGACGATACCAACAGTGGGTGCGACCCAACAATGGCAGACAATACCAACAGTGGATGCGACCCAACAATGACAGACGATACCAACAGGGGATGCGACCCAACAATGACAGACGATAGCAACAGGGGACGTGACCCAACAATGACAGACAATACCAACAGGGGATGCGACCTAACAATGACAGACGATACCAACAGGGGATGCGACCCAACAATGGCAGACGATACCAACAGTGGATGCGACCCAACAATGACAGACGATAGCAACAGGGGACGTGACCCAACAATGACAGACAATACCAACAGGGGATGCGACCCAACAATGGCAGATGATACCAACAGGGGACGCGACCTAACAATGGCAGATGATACCAACAGTGGGTGCGACCCAACAATAGCAGACCATACCAACAGGGGACGCGACCTAACAATGGCAGACG
>NW_014583804.1:5078-5512 GCF_000485595.1 Priapulus caudatus
ACACTATACACGCATGGCGACGGATCACACCATAACCCACATAGACATATGGTCTCCTAATCGGACAATAGACACACACTATACACGCATGGCGACGGATCACACCATAACCCACATAGACATATGGTACCCTAATCGGACGATAGACACACACTATACACGCATGGCGACCGATCACACCATAACCCACATAGACACATGGTCCCCTAATCGGACGATAGACGCACACTATACACGCATGATGAGCGACCACACTATAAGCCACATAGACAAATGGTCCCCTAATCGGACGATAGACACACACTATACACGCATGGCGACGGATCACACCATAACCCACATAGACATATGGTACCCTAATCGGACGATAGACACACACTATACACGCATGGTGGCCGATCACACTATAACCCACATAGACATATGGTCCGCTA
>NW_014583805.1:0-1322 GCF_000485595.1 Priapulus caudatus
CTCTCTCTCTCTCTCTCTCTCTCTCTCTCTCTCTCTCTCTCTCTCTCTCTCTCTCTCTCTCTCTCTCTCTCTCTCTATATATATATATATATATATATATATATATATATCCCTTTCTCTCGCTCTCTCGCTTTCTTTCGCGCTGTCTCTTTCTCTTCCTCTCCACCTACATTTATCGCTCATTCTTTCTCTCTCTTGTTCTTTCTCCTCCCCTTCCCCCCGCCGCCACTTTCTTTCGCCCAACTCTCCTTCTCTCTTGCCCTTCTCTCTTTCTCTCTTCTCCCTCACCAAGTTCATCCCGGGACATTAACTTTTCAAGACAAACGTGTTTACTCAAAAAAACAAAGAAGCGTTACCAAAACAAGAGGCAGTTCGTTGCACTAGCAGCGTCCTCCCCCGACCACCTTCCTCACACATCTCAGATATTATTTTAGCAATCGGAGAAGATGCCGTCAAATTACAAAATACTCAGTCGTCGGCTCGCCGACTAAGCCGTAAATCCAGCGCCACCTGCCGTCCGTATAGACGTCGCCGCGAAGCGTCTGCGGTGAGTTTATATATGTCACGTGACACCGGAAACGGAGATTTTTTTCTTGCGACCGACCTCGCTGAATTCGCCCGCGAGGGGGCGGTGAGTCACATTGTGAGTGGCGATCGACGTTTTGTCGTTTGCTTGCTGCCGGTCCGCCTGCCGACGCAGACGACATAATCCCGTAACTAAGCAGGTAACCATGGACGCCAGCAGATGCGATGTTGCTGCCGCCTATTGTGTCTATCAGAGAGAGATGGTACGAGGAACGCGTCTCACCCTCGTCTACCCTCACCCTAACAACGTAACAACGACCCCGTCCTCCCCCCACGGCTACCCCTCACCCTAACAACGACCCCGTCCTTCCCCCACGGCTACCCTCACCCTAACAACGACCCCCTTTACCGTCACCCTAACAACCACCCCATTTGCCCGCACCCTAACAACGACCCCCCCCCTTATACCCCCAGGGCTACCATCGCCCTAACTAATAGCGCTTGCTTACCAAAGGCTGCCCGCGGAATTCAACTTGTTGAATATTTTCTTTCCCTAATTAGATCGTCGTCGTCGTCTGCGCGTGTATCTGTTACGCGTAACGGGAGAAGCCGTCCCCACATCTGGATGGCATCGACCCGTCATCATAACCCGAGAGTGTTTACGACTCTCACGTAGTTTTACGACGAGCAGCGACTCTCTCAGAAAGTTCCCCTTAGAGGCACTCGGTTCAGAGGAGAACTAACCCCGTTGTTGCGGTGCGGTGTGCGGGCGTCTTTCTCGATCTTTCTCTCTCTCT
>NW_014583806.1:0-387 GCF_000485595.1 Priapulus caudatus
ATACCGCAAGGAATATCAACATAGACGGACAAATACAATCACACACTCTCACGGTCAGTAGGACTTTATATATATATATATATATATATGCCACGCATCGTACTCAGGGAAGCCAGTAAAGCTGTGGTCACTTACTGCTGCGTGTGTATTCTATATAGTAGACAAATATTATGTCGGCGAGAAGGGAGCAATGGCTCACCAAGCAGCGTCAACACCGGAAGGTAGAGATCGAACCCATATGCAGCAGCAGAAAATTGCTAGATCCTTATGACATAAACAAACAACTGGCCAATATTAGTAATACTGGCTGGAAATACTAATACACACGCAAGCACGCACGCACACACACACACACACACACACGCGCGCGCACACACACACACACAC
>NW_014583806.1:4332-5512 GCF_000485595.1 Priapulus caudatus
ATGTTGTATAGAGGGCGCTGTGATGGGCTTTGTATAGAGGGCGCTGTGATGGATTAATGTTGTATAGAGGGCGCTGTGATGGACTGGCTTTGTATAGAGGGCGCTGTGATAGACTAACGTTGTATAGAGGGCGCTGTGATGGACTAATAATGTATAGAGGGCGCTGTGATGACTTAAAATACATGATGTTATTCGCCACCCTTGCCTGGGTGAAGCTACAGAAACCTATATACGCCATGGCTTAAAATCGCTTTACATCGCGCGTCAGTCAGTCCATCGCTTCTAGCTCCCAGGGCACGCCGAGCTGTACACCACAAACCACAGAACCGTGCAAAAACAATCGAATTCAAATCCGGTTCGGGGAAATTCAATAATCGAAATGATACGTGTGGTACACCACGCGCGCAGTGCCGGTTCGGCGGTGGCACCCCTGATTTGTAGGACATATGTTCAATCATTGTCGCCCTAAAAAGCGCGTTGTTTAGCAAAAAGATACGGCATCGCGAGTGTTCTTTGCGCACGCACGGCGGATACCCCAGGGCTTACCCAAACATCCCGATATATACGTTTATGTTCGCGTAACGCGGCGGTGGCTTTTTACACGCCGTTAAGTTTACGCGTTACCGCCGAAAAGCAATACGCCACTGTTTTGTTTTTGCTTTTGTTGTTTGATTGGTGCTGAAACTCGTACAGTTTTATTACTGTAAGTACGAATGTTCTAACAAGCGATCGCGGCAACTTTCGCCTGCAATATGACTGTAAACAAGAGGCGGCCAGCAAACTATACAGCCTCTTCAGATCCGCATTGACTCGTGCGGGCATGGGTTACCGCAAAGTCTGCGCAGCTCAGTTAGTTTTTGCGAGCATGTGCAAGGCTATACACGAGGATAACTAGAACAGCGGGAGTGAATTAGGGTTGAAATTTACTTCCGGCGTCGCAAAATTACAATATTGCGTCGCGTTTCGTTTCCAATTACGATGTTCAGAAGCAATTTATTTCACGCCGCTGTTTTACTTTGTCTCTGATTGCGCGTTTTACGGAGGTTGTAAACACCCACCGCCCCCTCCCCCCACGCACAACCACATCAACACTCACCGCCCCCCACACACGCACAACCACATCAACACCCACCGCCCCCTCCCCCCACGCACAACCACATCAACACCCACCCCCCCCTCC
>NW_014583807.1:0-3593 GCF_000485595.1 Priapulus caudatus
TACTGTCATAAACTACGCTAGCACCCCCTATTGTCACAAACTACGCTAGCACCCCCTACTGTCACAAACTACGCTAGCGCCCCCTACTGTCACAAACTACGCTAGCACCCCCTACTGTCACAAACTACGCTAGCGCCCCCTACTGTCACATGTACAAACTACACTAGCGCCACCTACAACGTTACTCACTGCAGGCCTGTGCGATGAGCTGGTAGAGGAAGTGTTCGAGGCGGTACTGCTAGCTCATGATGCTGGGACGGATCGCACGACTCATCTCCGCGCAGTCTCTCACGTTGGTCACGGAGCCGCAGACCAGGTCTGAAAGATGTCACGCAGTGATAACACATGTACACACACGCACGCACGCACCTACACACACACACGCACGCACGCACACATGCACGCACGCACGCATGCACCTACACACGCTTGCACGCACGCACCTACGCACGAACCCCCACAGCCTATCTTTCACGACCCAGCCTTTCCTCCCGTCTCCATCCCCTCTCCCCTCAGCAAGCTATATTTATGAAGTTATGCTCAGTACGGCACTCTTATCCCGTCTTCTTTCGCACCATCTCCTTCTCCTTCTTCCGCTCTCTTTCCTCTCTTTCTCTCTCTCTCTCTCTCTCTCGCTTTCTTCTCTCTTTTTTTCTCTCTCTTTCTCTCTCTCTTTCGTTTCTTTCTCTCATTTCTCTCTCTCTCTTTGTTCTCCTCTCCCTCTCTCTCCTCTCTTTCGCTCTCTCTTCTCTCTCTTTTTCTTCTCTCTCTTCTTTCTCTTTCTCCTCTCTTTCTCTCTCTCCGTTTCTCTCTCTCTGCTCTTTCTCTCATCATCTCTGCTCACTTCTTGTTAAACGCAGAAGAGTTTGCTTGCTGAGAAGAATAGTCAGCAGTAATACGTGACCGAAAGCCGATCGGTCGCCCGGCGAAAGGGGGGGGTAACATACTTCTGGCAAGTGAGTCAACGTATGAAATTTATCAGGTGTCATAAATGCTATCATGAGTGATGGCTGGATTTATTTGTTCACTACGAACTCACTCATAAGAAAGTTGGCGAGTAATAAAATCACAACGTGATCGCGTGATTGGAGCCTTCATATAGCTCGTCTACACGACGAACCTTACTCGATTAAGTGTCTACACGAACCTTAACTCGAATAAGGTAACTCAGGTACGCAGCATGCACGCCCACATGTAAGCTTGCACACACACACACACACACACTCACGCATGCACGGAGGTGGTACGTACACACCGCACGACACGACACGCAGCACGCCGCACACACGCACGTTACATACCACACGCAGTGTACGCATGCATAACTAGACAGAGGGCACTCCACGCGAGAGTGCATACCTCGCGAGCACTGTAACATGTATTGCTCGCTAGGTGGCGGCTGCTGACTGAGCCGCGGCTGCCTGAACTCGCCGTCACAAAGATCAAGGGAAAAACCACAATGGTGCGCTGCCTTCTGACTCGCACTCGCTGACTCGGACGCGCTATCAATCGCGCGGGGCTTACACACACATCAATAATAAAATCGCTATAATCGCGATCGCGGTTGTCGCTGTAGACGCTAGCTACGCAACTCGAGTTAAGGTTCGTCGTGTAAGATGGAGCGCTATAGTATGAAGAATAGCAGTAACGCATTTAAGGAGGGGTTAATCAGAGAGAGTGAGAGAGAGGGAGGAGAGAGAGACAGAGAGAGAGAGAGAGAGAGAGGAGAGACAGAGAGAGAGAGAGATGAGAGAGAGAAAGAGAGAGGGCGAGAGAAGGAGAAAGGAAGAAAGCGACGAGACAATATGGAAACGCGGAATATATGTACTATGCTGATGATATTATACTGTTGCTGCTGCTTGCTACTGCTACGTTGATACTGCTTGCTGCTTGCACTGCAGGTTTTACTGTTGCGCTGTACTACTACTGCTGCTACTGCTACTGCTGCTGCTACTGCTACTGCAGTGTTACTGCTGCTACTGCTACTGCCTGCTGTTACTGCGCTGCTGCGCCTGCTGCCCCTTCCCTACGCACTGCTATTGCCTACTGCCAGCTGTTACTGCCTGCTGCTGCTGCTGCTACTGCTACCGTTGCTACTGCTGCTGCTGCCTGCTACTGCTGCTGCTACTCACTGCACTGCAGCTGCTTACTACTGCTGCTGCTGCTACTGCTGCATGCTGCTTACTACTGCTATTGTACTGCCTGCTGCTGGATTAAAGATTTAAAGGAATGGGTATTCAGAGAAAGAGAGAGAGAGATGAAGAGAGTGAGCAGCGAGAGAGAGAAAGAGAGAGAAGAGTGAGAGCGAGAGAGAGTAAGAGGCAAAGAGAGAGAGAGAGCGAGAGTGGCGAGAGAAAGAGGGAGAGAGAGAGCGGAGAGAGGAGAGAGAGACGACAGGAAGCCAAGACAATAATAAAGAGAGAGCGGCGAGAGAGAAGCAGCAGAGAGAGAGGCAAGAGAAGGGAAGAGAAGCAAGGAGAGACAATAGTGAACGGCGAATATATGTACTGATGCTATATTTATAATACTGTTGCTGCTACTGCTACCGTTGCTTACTGCTGCTGCTACTGCTGCCTGCTGCTGCTGCCCGCTGTGCTACGGCCCAGCTGTTACTGCTGTGCAGATTGATGCTGCTACTGCTGCTTTTATTGCTGCTGCTGCTGCCTGCTGCTACTGCTACTGCCTACTGCTACTGCAGTGTTACGGCCTGCTGCCTGCTGCTGCCTGCTTCTTCATGCTCTGCTGCTGCCTGATGATGATGGCTGCTTGACTGCTGCTGCTAATTGTGCCTCTGCTGCCGCTATTGCTACTTTTACTGTTACTGCTGCTGCTGCTGCTGCTACTGCTACTGCTACTGCACCAGCTGTTACTGCGTGCTGCTGGTGGTGCTGCTGCCCTACTGCCTAACGTTGCTGACTGCTGCTGCCTGCCTGCTGCTGTACTGCTGCTGTTACTGCGACTGCTGCTGCTACTGCTGTTGCTACTACGGCGATAATAAACAAAGACCACACCAGTTTCTGGATAGATGACAATTTTTAGCGCGAGCTCATGTAAAATCGCTCGCGTGTCTGTGTGTGTGTCGTGTGTGTTTGTTGATGTCGTGTTGTGTGTGTGGTGTGTGTGTGTGTAGCCACCGCATCGATAGCACTGTCGTCGGCGAGTCGGCGAGCCAGCAGCAGTCACAGTCACCGGCGATGTCCGCAGCAGCCAGCCAGCGCGCAGCTGTTATACACGATGTATACATGTTACAACGCTCGCGGAGCTATGCCACTCCCTTTTAAATGGCCTTTGTCTAGTCAAATAAAGTTACTGTTGAGTGTAAAAGAAGATTGCTACATTCGTTACCCACCTTAAAATTGTTCTCAACGATTTAGCCGTTACACAAAATCTATTCCTTGGGACTGTCACATCGCCGAGGATTCCACACACAAATAACACCCACACGCACACGCATACGCACACGCACACACACAACACACACACAACACACACACACGGACACGTGTAGACGGACAAAGAAACATACCCTACTCTCTCCCTCCTCCTCCTCCGCCTCCTCCTCCTCCTCCTCCTCTCCTCCTCCACATCCCCTC
>NW_014583807.1:5000-5511 GCF_000485595.1 Priapulus caudatus
TTACTCACTGCAGGCCTGTAAGATGAGCTGGGAGAGGAAGTCTTCAAGGTTGTACTGCTAGCGCCCCCTACTATCACAAACTACGCTAGCGCCCTTACTGTCACATGTACAAACTACACTAGCAGCCCCTACTACGTTACTCACTGCAGGCCTGTAAGATGAGCTGGGAGAGGAAGTCTTCAAGGCTGTACTGCTAGCACCCCCTACTGTCACAAACTACACTAGCACCCCCTACTGTCACAAACTACGCTAGCACCCCCTACTGTCACAAACTACGCTAGCGCCTCCTACTGTCACAAACTACACTAGCAGCCCCTACTACGTTACTCACTGCAGGCCTGTAAGATGAGCTGGGAGAGGAAGTCTTCAAGGCTGTACTGCTAGCGCCCCCTACTGTCATAAACTACACTAGCGCCACCAACTACGTTACTCACTGCAGGCCTGTTCGATGAGCTGGGAGAGGAAGTCTTCAAGGCTGTACTGCTAGCGCCCCCTACTGTCATAAACTACA
>NW_014583808.1:0-665 GCF_000485595.1 Priapulus caudatus
AGCAGCAGCAGCAGCAGTAGAAGCAGCAGCACTAGCAGCAGTAGCAGCAGCAGCCGCAGTAGAAGCAGTAGCATCAGAAGCAGCAGCATCAGCAGTAGAAGCAGCAGCAGTAGCAGCAGCAGTAGCAGCAGCAGCAGTAACAGCAGCATCAGCAGTAGAAACAGCAGCATCAGCAGTAGAAGCAGCAGCATCAGTATCAGAAGCAGCAGCATCAGCAGCATCAGCAGCAGCAACATCAGCATCAGAAGCAGCAGCATCAGTAGCAGCAGCAGCAGCAGCAGCAGCAGCAGCAGCAGCAGCAGCAGCAGACAGCGTCCGTATGTGTACGTACGTAGTCGGCGTTGACGCGTGCGCTTTCACGAAGCAGCCACACGCGCAGCCATCAGTACGCGTTATAATTCTAGCGTCGAGTGAGAAGCCCGCCGCGTTCCAGCGCCGCAGGGAGTGTCAGTAAACAAGCAGACGCTCCGGCGAAAAAGATGAAAGCGGCGAAGACAAAGCCTCTTCGTGTCGGCTAATATAACAGTTTCTATGAATAACCAACAACACTCGCTCGACAGCTGAGCTTGTTTGGAGTGTCCTTCTAAATATAGACGCCTTTCACTCGATGATGAGTAAGATGAGAGAGAGAGAGAGAGAGAGAGAGAGAGAGAGAGAGAGAGAGA
>NW_014583808.1:5277-5509 GCF_000485595.1 Priapulus caudatus
GAGAACGAGAAAGAAAGAACGAGAGAGAGAAAGAGAGAGAGAGAGCGAAAGAGAGGGAGTGTGTGTGGTTGAGATAGAGAGGGGGAGGTCTACGATCGAATCACACATATCAGGGCATGCCTGATTACCTGCTGCCGTCGCCTCCCAAGCGAACAATGATCGAGAATCAACTCCCTTCACGTGGCAATAACCTACGATATATATATATATATATATATATATATGTCTATTA
>NW_014583809.1:0-262 GCF_000485595.1 Priapulus caudatus
TCTGCTACTTTTAATGCTACTTCTGCTACTTTTAATGCTGCTACTGCTCTGCGGCTGCTGCTGCTGCTGCTATTACTGTTAGCTATACCGCTAATAGCCAATATTACGTGTTAATCATCATGTACACGACCACCCGCCCTGGCGACAACGCGCGTGTGTACGTGCGTGTGGGTTGGGGGCGGCGTGTGTGTGTGTGTGTGTGTGTGTGTGTGTGTGGTGTGTGTGTGTGTGCGCGCGTGTGTGTGTGTGTGTGTGTGTGTGT
>NW_014583809.1:3318-5509 GCF_000485595.1 Priapulus caudatus
GTCCAGGTACGCTATCATCCATAGAGGTATGCAACCCATCCAGGTATGCAACCCCCCCTTACCTGTCCAGGTACGCTATCCTGCATATAGGTATGCAGCCCATCCAGGTGTGCAACCCCCTCCCCTCTTTCCTGTTCAGGTGCGCTATCATCCATAGAGGTATGCAACCCATCCAGGTACACAACTCCCCTCCTTCCCTGTCCAGGTAAGCTATCATCCATAGAGTTATGCAACTCATCCAGGTATGCAACCCCCCTTACCTGTCCAGGTACGCTATCCTGCATATAGGTATGCAACCCATCCAGGTACACAACTCCCCTCCTTCCCTGTCCAGGTAAGCTATCATCCATAGAGTTATGCAACTCATCCAGGTATGCAACCCCCCTTACCTGTCCAGGTACGCTATCCTGCATATAGGTATGCAGCCCATCCAGGTGTGCAACCCCCTCCCCTCTTCCCTGTCTAGGTGCGCTATCATCAGTACCTCATTCAAGTATGTGACCCCCCCCATATTCAGGTAAGTGATCCAGGCAGGTATGTGGCCCATCCAGGTTCCATTGTGTTGCAGCCGTCATGTTATCACTGCTGTTCCATTGTGTTGCAGCCGTCATGTTATCACTGCTGTTCCATTGTGTTGCAGCCGTCATGTTATCACTGTTGTTCCATTGTCTTACAGCTGTTCCGTTGTTTTACAGCTGTCGCTGTTCTTCGACATACTACTCAGCATGGCGGAAGACGTCACGGCGCAGGATTTCGTCGCGGGCTCGCGCGGCGGCGCGTACGGGACCTCGGTTGCCGCCGGCAACGACGACGCGGCGAGGGAACGTGAAGCTGCGGCGATGAGGAGCGCGCGTTCGCTGCTCCACAAGGAACTGCACGGTCTCACGCTGAAAGCTGGTGTGTGGTGTGATGAGTGCAGTCAGGGAATGGTGATATTCAGTATATATATATATATATATATATATATGTGAATACTTACCTGTGCCAGGTACTATCATCTCATAGAATCATGCAACCATCGCAGGTATGTCGCAACCCCCCTTCACCTGTCAGGTACACGTCACTACCTGCATATAGGTATGCAACCCATCCATGTATGAGATATTATAATAATCTATTATTATTCACTCCTGCTAACATATGGTTTGATTTCAGATGCGGTCGTCTGGGACGACACCTGGGACGCTGCCGTCGTCACAGTGCCCGTGAAAGCGAACTACGCGAAAAACCACGGCATATACAAGATAAACAAACGGGTGAGTGCGTTGCATTGACACGCGCAAATACAACGATCATCCTCGATGCTTCGACGGAAGATGATCGCATTAAAGAGGACCTGTTGGTACGAATGCTGTTGCTACTGCTGCAACCGCCACTGCCATTGATGCTGCTACTAGTGCTGCTGCTGCCACTGCCGATGTTACTGCTGCTACTGCTACTGCTGCTGCTACTACTACTACTGCTGCTACTGCTACTACTGCTACTGCCGCTGCTACTACTGCTGCTGCTGCTGCTACTACTGCTGCTGCTGCTGCTGCTGCTACTCTTACTGCTGCTACTGTTACTGCTGCTGTCACTGCTACTGCTACTACTGCTACTACTGCTGCTACTACTGCTGCTGCTGCTGCTACTACTGCTGCTGCTGCTGCTGCTACTCCTACTGCTGACGCTGCTACTACTGCTACTTTTAATGCTACTACTGCTACTTTTAATGCTACTACTGCTACTTTTAATGCTACTACTGCTACTACTGCTGCTGCTGCTGCTACTACTGCTGCTGCTGCTGCTGCTACTCCTACTGCTGACGCTGCTACTACTGCTACTGCTGCTGCTGTCGCTGCTACTACTACTGCTGCTGTCGCTACTGCTACTGCTACTGCTGCTGCTGAGTTATAACACGTGGCTTCAGGGGCACGTTAGCGACATCATCTATAAGGCCGACTCGCACGTGATGCGAGGATGCAGACTGGACAACGACGACGTGAGCGGAGACGTCGCCGTCGTCGCGGGACTCGTCTACCTGTCCGAGAAGGTCGCGCGGAAGATGCTCAGCTTCCACGCGCTCTCGCCGCTCGACTGCTGCACCTACATGGGGCTGGACAGCGGAGCGCGGCCCATCCAGGTACGTGACCCCCCCCCCTTACCTGTCCAGGTACGCTATCATCCATAGAGGTATGCAACCCATCCAGGT
>NW_014583810.1:0-503 GCF_000485595.1 Priapulus caudatus
GTGCATAGTGCATCGTGCATCGTGCATAGTGCATACACTGTAGTGCATAGTGCATAGTGCATAATGCATAGTGCATAGTGCATAGTGCATACACTGTAATGCATAGTGCAGAGTGCAATGTGCATAGTGCATAGTGCATAGCGCATAGTGCATAGTGCATAGTGCATAGTGCATGGTGCATGTTACATAGTGCATAATGCATGGTGCATGGTGCATAGTGCATAGTGCATAGAGCATAGTGCATAGTGCATAGTGTATAGTGCATAGTGCATAGTGGATTGTGCATCGTGCATAGTGCATAGTGCGTAGTGCATAATGCATAATGCATAGTGCATAATGTTTAATGCATAATGCATAGTGCATAGTGCATAGTGCATACACTGTAGTGCATAGTGCAGGGTGCATAGTGCATAGTGCATAGTGCATAGTGCATAATGCATAGTGTGCATAGTGCATACACTGTAATGCATAGTGCATAGTGCATAGTGCATAGTGCATAGTGC
>NW_014583810.1:1722-2032 GCF_000485595.1 Priapulus caudatus
GGTGCATAGTGCATAGTGCATAGTGCATGGTGCATGATGCATACACTGTAGTGCATAGTGCATAGTGCATAGTGCATAGCGCATAGTGCATAGTGCATGGTGCATAGTGCATAGTGCATAGTGCATGGTGCATGATGCATACACTGTAGTGCATAGTGCAGAGTGCATAGTGCATAGTGCATAGTGCATGGTGCATGATGCATACACTGTAGTGCATAGTGCATAGTGCATAGTGCATAGTGCAGTAGTGCATAGTGCATAGATGCATACACTGTAGTGCATAGTGCATAGCGCATAGTGCACAGTGCAT
>NW_014583810.1:3368-3782 GCF_000485595.1 Priapulus caudatus
CATAGTGCATAATGCATAGTGCATAGTGCATAGTGCATACACTGTAGTGCATAGTGCATAGTGCATAGTGCATAGCGCAGAGTGCATACTGCCTAGTGCATGGTGCATGGTACATGGCGCATAGTGCATAGTGCATAATGCATAGTTCATAGTGCATGGTGCATTATGCATGATGCATACACTGTAGTGCATAGTGCATAGTGCATAGTGCATAGTGCATAGTGCATAGTGCATAGTGCACAGTGCATAGTGCATAGTGCATGCTGCATAGTGCATACTGCATACTGCATAGTGCATAGTGCATAGTGCGTCGTGCATCGTGCATAGTGCATACACTGTAGTGCATAGTGCATAATGCATAATGCATAATGCATAGTGCATAGTGCATAGTTCACACACTGTAGTGCATAGTGC
>NW_014583810.1:5185-5508 GCF_000485595.1 Priapulus caudatus
ATAGTGGCATAGTGGCATAGTGGCATAGTTGGCATAGTGGCATAGTGCATAGTGCATAGTGCATGGTGCATAGTGCATAGTGCATAGTGCATAGTGCATAGTGCATGGTGCATGGTGCATAGTGCATAGTGCATAGTGCATCACTGTAGTGCATAGTGCATAGTGCAGAGTGCATAGTGCATAGTGCATAGTGCATAATGCATAGTGCATACACTGTAGTGCATAGTGCATAGTGCATAGTGCATAGTGCATAGTGCATAGTGCATAGTGCATGGTGCATGGTGCATTGTGCATAGTGCATAGTGCATGGTGCATAGTGCATA
>NW_014583811.1:0-3707 GCF_000485595.1 Priapulus caudatus
GACGTGTAGGTGCACACATGCAGATTAGACTCGTGACGCTGGCGGCGGTAGGATAACGGGTTCAGCTAGAGGCGTTTGAGTTTTGGCCAGTTAACCTTGGGCAGCTTACCGTTAGGAGTAATGTTGATAGAGAGAGAGAGAGAGAGAGAGAGAGAGAGAGAGAGAGAAGAGAGAAGAGGAAGAGAGAGAAGAGAGAGAGAGAGAGAGAGAGAGAGAGAGTGAGAGAGCGAGATAGCGTGGCCTGTAAAGAGAGAGAGAGATGAGACGTGCGCGCTTAAAAGAAGAGATGGAGAAGAGAGAGAGAGAGAGAGAGAAGAAGAGAGAGGAGAGAGAGCGAGAGAGAGCGTAGCGCACGAACGCAGCGGCCCGCCCCCGCTACGGTGCGCTTAAAGAGAGAGAAAGAGAGAGCGAGCGTGCGACAGCTAGAGAGAGAGCGAGTAGAGAGAGAGAGAGGAGAGAGAGAGAGAGAGAGAGAGAGAGCGCGTGCGCCTAGAAAGAGGAGCGCGTGCGCTAAGAGAGAGAAAAGAAAGCGACCGAGAGAGAGAGAGAGAGAGAGAGAGATGAGAGAGAGAGAGAGAGAAGAAAGAGAGAGAGAGAAGAGAGAGTAACGAGAGAAAGCAGAGAGAGAGAGAGGAGAGAGCGAAGAGAGAGAGAGAGAGAGAGAGAGAGAGAGAGAGAGGAATTCTGGCATCAGTCTCTTGATGCAAAAATGATGGAAAAATATTGTTTAGGAAGACTAATTTTCAATTTCTCGACTTTATTTACTGATCTTGGTCTAAATAAATTAATAGAACTTTTAGCAAGCAATGCTACAATAAATTTGAGTCGCACTTTTTGGAAGGGTGCTGTCGCGACTCGACTCTACTCTGACTAAGCTGTTCATTTCGCCGTGATTCTTCAATACCCTTAATACCGGCAGGCTTACCACGCACACAAATTTACTTCTCTAAACTGGTTCCCCATCAGTTCCCGATTTTACACCCACCCCAACATCACCAGTAACACGTTGTCGAGTCCACAGCCTGCCATGCCAACTCATAGACGTGTCATCCTACATGGACAGCAACTGGCAAAACCGTATTCATACCACGCATACACTCATTCCTCAACATGCAGATTCCATTCAAAAAATTAAAAGACTGCAATTTTCCTATCCGCCTTATTGCTATTGCTATGACAATAAACAAAGGCTCGAACGACAGATTTTCATACCATAGGCTTGGACGCTGACAAGCGACCTGTCTCCGTCGGCCATGGCATGCTTTACTGTCGCCTCTCACGAGTAAGCAAACACGGCGATGTTATTCACACACAGGACAGGAACATAAACATAGTTTAGCAGAAGAAGGCCTCTTGATCGCTTAGTCGCTACAACACTAATAGCAATTCATTCATGAAATTGCCACGCGTCCGCAGGATGTCAGTTACAGTTACTCATGTCGCATGCTAGACAGTCAGCAATTTAACATGAAACTACCAGGACGTTCGCGCGGATAAATCTTCACCCCGAAAACTATATCGAAACGCTGGACAAACATGCATGATAACTATCACTAAAACTAAATCTAAATATTCGCCGAATGCTCTGCAATAGTACTAGACTCAAAACGCCATAGACTTACACACACGTAACTTGAATGCCAGAACTACTCACCGCCCTCGCAGTGGACAAAGCCAACATTATACCCAGGTAATAATTATTAGCACGTCGCGATGCCAAGCTACTCATTTACACTTCCCGCCGCCAGTTCCCTATTGCTGGCTTACTGCATCACCATCAATAAAGCGTGCAGGTCAACTTCCCAAGAAGCGGCATTTTCCTCCCCAGCCCGTCATCTTTCATGGCCCACGTTACGTGACTTCTTACGTGCTAAATCTTTCACTGAGATAAAGCTTCAACTGCAAAACTAACTCAGCAACCAATCTCAAGAAATCAGACTCCGTTTACGACACTACCACGTTGTATTCATGAAGTTCTGTAATTTTAAGTGTCATCACCTGTAATCTCATCAATAAAACTATTGTATTCTATTTTACTTCTTCAACGTACTTTCTTCAGCTAACCATGCCCATCTCTACATTTCACAGCATATGCCCGCCCCCTCAGCATCACTACCATAAACTTTCACTACGATACGGCTTGGCGACCACACCTGTCTTCTTCCATGGCATGTTCTATTGTTGGGCCGCTCTCACAAGTTGGCAAACCCAGGGATGTACATTCACACACACACATCGAAAACCAAAGAACATACTTTCAAAGAAGCGCCTGTGATCTTAGGTATCTACAACACTAAATACACTCTCATGAATTCCACCGCCGAAAGACGGGTACTTGGCTAGTATATTTATAAACACACACCGCACNATAGTCGTCATCCTACATGGACCAGCAACTGGCAAAACCGCATTCATACCACGCATACCACTCATCCCTTCAACATCAGATCTTCCATTTCAATTTAAAATACTGCAATTCCCTATCCGCCTTTGCTATGCTATGACAATAAACAAAGCCCAAGAACAGACTTTCACTACCATAGGCTTGGACCTGACCACACCTGTCTTCTCCGATGGCATGCTCTATGTTGCCCTCTCACGGGTAGGCAAACCCACGGCAATCTTCATTCACACACAGGACAAGAAGACCAAAAACATAGTTTACAAAGAAGCCCTTGATCCTTAGGTCAGCTATAACACTAATACAATCATTCATCAATTCCCACCGTCCAAAGGATCACTTTCAGTTACTCATGTCCCAGACAGTCAGGCAATTAGATTAAACTAAAAAGGAAGTTTGCAATAAAATCTCTGCCCCCGAAAACCATATCCAAACTGCTAACAAACAGCTCATAGAAACTATCACAGAAACTATCACTGAAAAATAAATCTAAATATTCGAGAATGACTCTGCAATGGTACTAGACTCAAAATCCATAGACTTCACACACGTACTTGATTCAGAAATGCTCCCCGGCCCTCGCAGTGGACAAAGAACATTAATACCCAGGATAATATTAGCTCCATCCGATGCCAAGCCATCACTTACACTTCAACGCCGCCAGTTCCCTATTCGCTTGGCTTACTGCATCACCATCAATAAAGCGCAAGGTCAAACTTTCAAGAAGCTGGGCATTTTCCTCCCAAAGCCCGGAAATGCTTCTTTCATGGCCAACGTTACGTTGACTTCTTACGTGCTAAATCTTTCACTGAGATAAAGCTTCAACTGCAAACTACTCACAACCAAACTCAAGGAAAATCAGACTCCGTTTACGACACTACCAACGTTGTATATCATGAAGTTCTGTAATTTAGTGTCCATCACCTGTAAATCTCATCAAATAAAATTTTATTTTACTTCTTCAAAGTACTTCTTCTCAGCTAAACCATGCATCTCTACATTCACAGCATATGCCCGCACCCGTGATCATCACTACTATAGGCTTGGACCTGACCACACCTGTCTTCTTCCATGTCATGCTCTATGTTGCCCTCTCACAAGTAGGCAAACCCACGGCGATGTTCATTCACACACAGGACACGAAGACCAAAAACCTACTTTACAAAGAAGCCCTTGATCCTTAGGTGAGCTACAACACTAATACACTCATTCATGAATTCCCACCGTCCGAAGGACGGGTACTTTGCTAGTCTATACTATAAAAGGGAACAGCCCATTTTTTGTTAGCTATGTTCTCTGAATCTGC
>NW_014583811.1:5142-5508 GCF_000485595.1 Priapulus caudatus
AAATCAAACATGTTTGATTTTGAACCAATTATTTGGACACGATGAAGCGATGAAGCGATGAAGCGATTAGGTGTGCGGCGGCCTTTATGAAACGCGTTCTCAAATCGTTGTGCACTTTGAGAAGCGTATAGATCGGAATGTTGCGCTTAGCGTATAGAAAAACATGGGTTAGTCGTTCCTCTGATTTATTACATCCACTGATTTTTCGGCATTTTTCCACTGATCTCACAAGTGATCAACACGCCAAGACACAAGCACAGATTTTCTCATAATATATTCATAAAAATATGGTTTATATCTATATATATGTATATATATATATATATATATATATATATATATATATATATATATATATATATATAT
>NW_014583812.1:583-887 GCF_000485595.1 Priapulus caudatus
CACAGACTATAATACTACCTACTATATATATATATATATATACTAACCAATTATATCGCATTATCGTATGTATAACATAAACACGCGCATGCGCACGCACGTACGTACACGCAGGCGACAGATATCCACATCCAAGTGTGGCTTTAGGCCACTTCGTCTCCCGCCGGTGGCATCCAGCCCCCGTCAGTTCACTCCGACAATAACCATTCCGCCACCGAAAATAGGTCTCTTTTTTCCCCTTACACCGACGCATGTCGCACCCCTACACCGACGCGTCGTACCCCCCCCCCACCCACACACACCG
>NW_014583812.1:926-3793 GCF_000485595.1 Priapulus caudatus
GAATGTTATCATATAAATCTATGCTAAGATAACTCTTCTTTATTTTAAATGCATAATCTTTTGCAAAATACGATTTCTCGTGGGAGATATTGCGCATGCGCGCGCACCGTGTTAGGCGTGCAGTGCCGTCTGAGGCAAACATCATAATATAGCTTGCTGAGGGAGAGAGGGGATAGGAGACTGAGAAAAGACTGCAGGGAAGATAGCTGGGGTCGGTAGAAGAGGAAGGAGGCTGAGCGAGTGACAGGGGAGGCAAGGGGAAGGACGCGATGGCATAAAGTAGGTTTTTTACCCTACATGCTAGGGCGTTATCCTAATTATAAACACAAGTCTACTGATAAAAGTTTATTAGGGAAATCTATGCTGAGATACCCCCTAACCATTTTAAATGCACATTCATCAAAAAATATAACTTCTCCGGTGAGATATTGCGCATGCGCTAACACACTAACGTAGCCAGATTGTGTACTGGCTGGTATACGCAGCCGAGACCTTACATGCAAGGACTTCCTCCTATTTCTTAAATGATGTCTATTGATGGAATGTTATCATATATATCTATGCTATGATAATTCCTCTTCATTTTAAATGCATAATCTTTTGCAAAATACGATTTCTCGCGGGAGATATTGCGCATGCGCGCGTACCGTGTTAGGCGGGCAGTGCCGTCTGAGTCAAACTTCATAATATAGCTTGCTGAAGGAGAGAGGGAATGGGAGACTGAGGAAAGGCTGCAGGAAAGATAGCTGTGGGCGGTAGAAGAAGAAGGAGGCTGAGCGAGGGACAGGGGAGGCAAGGGGAAGGACGCGAGGGCATAAAGTAGGTGTTTTGTATCTTACATGCTAGGGCGCTCTCCTAATTATAAACACAGGTCTACTAATAAAAGTTTATTAGGAAAATCTATGCTGAGATACCCCCTAACCATTTTAAATGCATATTCATCACAAAATATAACTCCTCTGGTGAGACATTGCGCATGCGCTAACACACTAACGTAGCCAGATTGTGTACTGGCTGGTATACGCAGCCGAGACTTTACATCCAA
This sequence comes from Priapulus caudatus, assembly GCF_000485595.1. Taxonomy (NCBI): domain Eukaryota; kingdom Metazoa; phylum Priapulida; class Priapulimorpha; order Priapulimorphida; family Priapulidae; genus Priapulus; species Priapulus caudatus. The sequence continues at coordinate 1,972 of NW_014583812.1, forward strand.
GGTCTTCCTCCTATTTCTTAAAGGATGTCTATAGATGGAATGTTATCATATAAATCTATGCTAGGATAACTCCTCTTAATTTTAAATGCATAATCTTTTGCAAAATACGATTTCTCGCGGGAGATATTGCGCATGCGCGCGCACCGTGTTAGGCGTGCAGTGCCGTCTGAGGCAAACTTCATAATATAGCTTGCTGAAAAAGAGAGGGGATGGGAGACTAAGGAAAGGCTGCAGGGAAGATAGCTGGGGTCGGTAGAAGAAGAAGGAGGCTGAGTGAGTGACAGGGGAGGCAAGAGGAAAGACGCGATGGCATAAAGTAAGTGTTTTGTACCCTACATGCTAGGGCGTTATCCTAATTATAAACACAGGTCTACTGATAAAAGTTTATTAGGGATATCTATGCTAAGATACCCTCTGACCATTTTAAATGCATATTCATCACAAAATATAACTTCTCCGGTGAGATATTGCGCATGCGCTAACACACTAACGTATCCAGATTGTGTACTGGCTGGTATACGGAGCCGGGACCTTACATGCAAGGACTTCCTCCTATTTCTTAAATGATGTCTATTGATGGAATGTTATTATATGAATCTATGCTATGATAACTCTTCTTCATTTTAAATGCACAACCTTTGCAAAATACGATTTCTCGCGGGAGATATTGCGCATGCGCGCGCGCCGTATTAGGCGTGCAGTGCCGTCTGAGTCAAACTTTATAATATAGCTTGCTGAGGGAGAGAGGGGATGGGAGACTGAGGAAAGGCTGCAGGGAAGATAGCTGGGGGCGGTAGAAAAAGAAGGAGGCTGAACGAGGGACAGGGGAGGCAAGGGAAAGGACGCGATGGCATAAGGTAGGTGTTTTGTACCCTACATGCTAGGGAGCTATCCTAATTATAAACACAGGTCTACTGATAAAAGTTTATTAGGGAAATGTATGCTGAGATACCCCCTGACCATTTTAAATGCATATTCATTACAAAATATAACTTCTCCGGTGAGATATTGCGCATGCACTAACACACTAACGTAGCCAGATTGTATACTGGCTGGTATACGCAGCCGGGACCTTACATGCAAGGACTTCCTCTTATTTCTTAAATAATGTCTATTGATGGAATGTTATCATATGAATCTATGCTATGATAACTCCTCTTCATTTTAAATGCACAGCCTTTGCAAAATACGATTTCTCGCGGGAGATATTGCGCATGCGCGCGCACCGTGTTAAGCGTGCAGTGCCGTCTGAGGCAAACTTCATAATATAGCTTGCTGAGGGAGAGAAGAGATGGGAGACTAAGGAAAGGCTGCAGAGAAGATAGCTGGGAGCGGTAGAAGAAGAAGGAGGATGAGCGAATGACAGGGGAGGCAATGGGAAGGACGCGAGGGCATAAAGTAGGTGTTTTGTACCCTACATGCTAGGGCGCTCTCCTAATTATAAACACAGGCCTACTAATAAAAGTTTATTAGGCAAATCTATGCTGGGATACCCCTTAACCATTTTAAATGCATATTCATTACAAAATATAACTTCTCCGGTGAGATATTGCGCATGCACTAACACACTAACGTAGCCAGATTGTATACTGGCTGGTATACGCAGCCAGGACCTTACATGCAAGGACTTCCTTCTATTTCTTAAATAATGTCTATTGATGGAATGTTATCATATGAATCTATGCTATGATAACTCCTCTTCATTTTAAATGCACAGCCTTTGCAAAATACGATTTCTCGCGGGAGATATTGCGCATGCGCGCGCACCGTGGTAAGCGTGCAGTGCCGTCTGAAGCAAACTTCATAATATAGCTTGCTGAGG
>NW_014583812.1:5157-5506 GCF_000485595.1 Priapulus caudatus
AGTTATCCAGTAACACACTCCCTAGCTATCCAGTAACACCCTCTAGTTATCCAGTAACACACTCCCTAGCTATCCAGTAACACCCCCTAGTTATCCAGTAACACACTCCCTAGCTATCCAGTAACACCTCCTAGTTATCCAGTAACACACTCCCTAGCTATCTAGTAACACCCCCTAGTTATCCAGTAACACACTCTCTAGTTATTCAGTAACACCCCTTAGTTATCCAGTAACACACTCCCTAGTTATCCAGTAACACACTCCCTAGCTATCCAGTAACACCCCCTAGTTATCCAGTAACACACTCCCTAGCTATCCAGTAACATATCTCTAGTTATTCAGTAACACA
>NW_014583813.1:0-594 GCF_000485595.1 Priapulus caudatus
TAGATATATGTTCCTCTTATTACACATGAACATCACGTGTATAGGTAACCAGCGACGCCATCCTCACCTCACGTCCGACACCCCCCGTGACGTCACCTTTATTACAGGTGTCATTAACGCACGTGACGTCATCATCATTACAGGTCTCATTAACAAGTTCGACGTCAACTTAATTATAGGTGTCATTAACACGTGTGACGTCACCATCATTACAGGTCTCATTAACAAGTGTGACGTCAACTTTATTACAGGTGTCATTAACACGTGTGACGTCACCTTCATTACAGGTGTCATTAACACGTGTGACGTCACCTTCATTACAGGTGTCATTAACACGTGTGACGTCACCATCATTACAGGTCTCATTAACAAGTGTGACGTCAACTTCATTACAGGTGTCATTAACACGTGTGACGTCACCTTTATTACAGGTGTCATTAACACGTGTGACGGAGGCAGCAACACGGGCGGCACGTCACGTGCTAATGGACTGACGGGAGGCGGGGACCTCAACCATGCTGTCATCATCGTCGGCGATGGGACGACGGACGACGGGGTCGAGTTCTGGGTGCTGCTGAACAGGTGTGCTGATTG
>NW_014583813.1:4648-5505 GCF_000485595.1 Priapulus caudatus
ATCATATAATTGTGTTCCCGTGACATATCCATCATATAGTTGTGTTCCCCTTACATACCTATATCATATAGTTGTGTTTCCCTTACATACCTATCATATAGTTGTGTTCCCCTCACATACATATCATATAGTTGTGTTTCCCTTACATACATATCATATAGTTGTGTTCCCCTTACATACCCATCATATAGTTGTGTTCCCCTTACATACATATCATATAGTTGTGTTCCCGTTACATAACCATCATATAGTTGTGTTCCCGTTACATACCTATCATATAATTGTGTTCCCGTGACATATCCATCATATAGTTGTGTTCCCCTTACATACCTATCATATAGTTGTGTTCCCCTTACATACCTATCATATAGTTGTGTTTCCCTTACATACCCATCATATAGTTGTGTTCCCCTTACATACCCATCATATATTTGTGTTCCCCTTACATACCCATCATATAGTTGTGTTCCCCTTACATACCTATCATATAGTTGTGTTTCCCTTACATACCCATCATATAGTTGTGTTTCCCTTACATACCCATCATATAGTTGTGTTCCCCTTACATACCTATGGTACAGATATATGTTCCTCCTATTACACATAAACATCACGTGTATAGGTAACCTGCGAAGCCATCCTCACCTCACGTCCGACACCCCCGTGACGTCACCTTTATTACAGGTGTCATTAACACACGTGACGTCACCATCATTACAGATGTCATTAACACGTGTGACGTCACTATCATTACAGGTCTCATTAACAAGTGTGACGTCAACATCATTACAGGTCTCATTAACAAGTGTGACGTCAACTTCATTACAGGTGTCATTAACACGTGTGACGTCACCTTT
>NW_014583814.1:0-895 GCF_000485595.1 Priapulus caudatus
TATATATATATATATATATATATATATATATATACGTATTATATACACGCGTGCGTACATTTGGTTCTTTCTAAGTCTTGGAAACGGTTATCGCATGGAAATTGGAATTCACCGCATAGGACACCAAACCATCCCTATCGTACCACCACTAACTGATGATGAGATGGGGAGAGACAGAGAGAAAGGAGAGGCGAAACAGATAGTGGGGAAAAGAAAAGATGCACAATACAGGGGAGAATAAATTGAAATTATGCTTTTTATGTTGTTTGTTTGGTATAATATTGATAAATATTCATGATAATATTATATAATATATATATAGTAGATTCATTATGCAAAGTAAAGACTAAATTAAAATTAAATATTATTGTTATCAATTTGATATATTATTGAGTAATGATGTTCATGATTTTATATAGTTATGTATAGTATTACATCATAATTTTGGTAATCTGGATTATTTTTAATCAGAAATTATTACAATGTATTGGAAATATCTACGCATATATACTTATGTTCATGTGTATGGCCGCGTGAAATATTGATGTTGATGATTGAATATGGTTATATGTGTATGTTTATGCAAATATTAATAATGTTTGTTGAATGTATTTGTTCAAGAATTATTATAATGTATTGTGAATATCGAGGCATGTATGACAAGAATTAGTTGACTTAATTTATTAAAAGTTTAAATTGAAATGAATTCGAATTTTTTTTATCATGCATGTAATATTCATGTATCATTATTGATCTTCATGATTTGTTATGGTTATATATACACACACATATATATATATATATATATATATATATTACTATTATGTGGAATGGTTTTGTTCAGGAATTAATACAATGCACTGTAAATGCATGTAATATTCATGTATCATTATTG
>NW_014583814.1:1895-5505 GCF_000485595.1 Priapulus caudatus
ACCGTTACTGCCTCTGTGTGTTACTCCTCCCCCCCTCCCTCTCTCTCTCTCTCTTGCTCTCTCTCTCTTTTTCCCTCTCTCCCCTCTCTTTCTCTTTCTCTCTCTCTCGCTTCCTCCCCCCTCTCTCTCGTTCTCTCACCCTCTCACGGTTTGCTAGCTAGCTACGAATCTCTGTGCAGTTCTTTGACAGTTGACTGCATGACAACGCCTCTGGTAAGTTTGCGCTGGAGAATCGAAGATGTAATCGTTTCGCCGAGTAGAAACACGCATTTTTTCGCCGCTCGTGCAGACGTTTACTGCGCGCGCGAATTCTACAGTTCAGCGACAGCTCTACGTGTGCGCGCGTCTGTTCTCCTCACCCGCCTGCATTTCCCACCGATGTATCGGGTTGTATGCGCGCCCATTGCGATGCAGTTGAAATCCGGCTGAATAACGCAGCTCTCGCATAGTGACACGTTCATAATACGCTATGAGTTTATCGTCGCACGCGAATATAAATTGAGCCATTAGACCGGCCGGGGTAATGGAAACGAGGCATCCACTGGCTCGGGCAAAGTATTATCATACTCTTATAACTCCGTATTATCATAATGATTTGCGCGATATATCAGAACGCGTATATTATTGCTGTTTGTGTGCCGAGAAGACCAGTGCTATATAACAATGAGCATAGTCGCAGTGGGTTGGCTAGCATCTTTGGATTAAATCAGAGATGCGGAGTGGGTGAGAGAAAGAGTGAGAGAGCGCGCGCGAGAGAGAGAGAGATAGAGAGAGAGAGAAAGAGAGAGAGAGAGCAGAGAGAGAGAGAGAGAGAGGGAGAAGAATAGAGAGAGAGAGAGAGGAAGGGAGAGAGCGTTCGAGAGAGCGAGATATAGTCGGAAAGCAAAAAAATCATGAATACGAATAGACTAACAATATAATCAGTTATCGGACATTAGTCCAGATATCATCAGACGATTTTCATCTTTTGAAAAACATTCGTTAACAGTTTACAAAAAAAATCATCGTAACCGATTATAAATTGCAGATAATTTAATCCTAGTTGAGAATATATGATAATTATTTTTCAATTACTTATCTTCGTCGCGGCAAGTTTCTTACTTCTAACCATAGAAATATATAGAAGCATAGAGAGTCTACCTATATTATTTCTATACTTCTAACGCATTCTCCGTCGATTGTGGGCGTGTATTCTAGCGTAACTAGTCACAACTGGCCGCAAACTGAAGCTACACTCTCGCCGAAGGCAGTGCGTCTAGCAATCGCGCTACGTTCCGTACCTCGCTGATTAAAACACGCTACATGAAAATATTTCTCACTGCAAATAACCCGATTTAAAAAAACCTTTGCCTCGCCGGTTGTATGAGGCGCGCGATCAGTATATATATATATATATATATATATAAATATAAGGAGTAGATAATAGGAAGGAGTGTGACTTCAATAAACAAGGGAATCGTCATTTACTAGGGGGCGTTACTACGCGTTACATCCAACTTGAGCTCAAATCGTACACAGTACATTCGCCTAGCATCGTGCGAAATCGTTTCGCCCTCGTATACACAGCAAGCCGGAGATACAGACTAAAACGTACGACACTATTATCATTCTTTGCCCAATCAATCCGTAACGTATGTCCCCGCTGAGCCGAACTTGCTAACCAAACGGCAGCTACTAACGCACTGTTGCTCCATCGGCGAGGCGAGTGTGCTCGCTGGGAGATTGGACATCGACGCAACACTCGGCGAGATCAACCTTTGACCCGGTATACAGGCTACATACCCCGGGGCGAGTAGCCCATACACTGGGCATAATCGTTAGCCACGCATACAGACTCCTGGTATGGTGCCCCCCACGCACAGCACGGCCCACCGCAAATCTGCCCCTGGGCGAGCCACACCACGGGCCATCGCGCGAGTCGAAACGGGCAAGAGGTGTCGTACGGGTAGGCCGTGCCCTTGTGGTTGCGTGCAAGGTTCGCCCGAAGGAATGACGTTCGGATCGACGGCGGCGGCCAAGGACCGACGTATAAGGAGTACCAAGGTGGGCCCGCAGCTGCGGTGTCGTACTGATTTTAGTGCGTCATCTCCGAGAATCTGCTGTGGTATTACGATGGAAAAACGAATTTCGCAGGCGAATGCGTAGCGAAAGTGTACGTGGCGGTGGTACGGATTAGAGGCTCAAAGTTATGAAGTTAGCGCGTAGTAACACCTCGGCTAGCTATTCTAGAAGGACTTAGTAAACTGAGCGGAATTTCGGCCTTTCGGATGCTTAATCTGCAAGTCAACGGGCCTGCTTCCTATTATGCTAACGCCTGCTATATAATAGTATATAGCATATATAATTATATATAATATTTTATATATTATATATATAATTTAAGTTTAAATCGTGCAATAATAACGGTTTCATTAGGAATCAAACACCGGTGCATTGGATCAACCGGCGGGTTATAAACAATAAGCACTGCAGACGATTTAATGACGAATAATTACGCGCTGCAGCGTGAATTAAAAGTGAAATGTATAGAATAGAGTTACGTACGTATAATATGTCGATATGTGTGCTTTGTGCGCAGCTGTTTGAAGGCAAAAGAGCGAAATTTGCAGGGCGGTGGCATTAAGCGTAGTTCGGTGGCGATAAGCAGCCGACGACGTGTCGCACATCAAGTATCGTCTGTCGCGCGATTAACGCGCGGAACATGGTCAGCGGCTTGTATCTATTTTAAAACTATCCATTGGACGTCAATGAGTGGACGTNATATATATATATATATATATATATATAGTTTAGTTTATCGTGGCAATAATACGGTTTCATTAGAGATACACGGGTGCATTTGATCAACGGCGGGTTTAATAACAACGCAGACGATTTAATGACGAATAATTACGCTGCAGCGTGATTAAAAGTGAATGTATAGAATAGAGTTACGTACGTATAATATGTCGATATGTGTTGCTCGTGCGCAGCTGTTTGAACAACAAAATTTGCAGCGGTGCATACGATTCGTGAATAACAGCCACGACGTGTCGCACATCAGTATTCGTCTGTCCCGATTACGCGCGAAATGTCACGGCTGTATCTATTTTAATTATTGGAGTCAATAGTGACGTCTGTTACGCACCGATGTGTGCCTATCAATACATGCCTGATGGGTGGCTTTACCTTGGCTTGTTGTCTAGAAGAGTAAGTGGTAGAGCGCTCAACTCTTTGCTTATATTATTAACTATTAGTGCATCACGTGATAAATCGTTGAAATCCCATTNATCTGGCGAAAGCATCGACGTGACGTGTGCGTGCTATACATATAATCAAGAGCGTATTAAGAAGGGTATATATACGCTCTTGATTTACCTATATACCTATATTTCTATATACCTATATACCTATATATACCTATATACCCCTATATACCTATATACCTATATACCTATATACTATACCTATATACCCCTATATACCTATATACCCCTATATACCTATATACCCATATTTACCTTCTTTATACGTTCTTGATATAATGTCAAGGGTCCACGTTAATAAGGTAATATAATGTGATGCGAGCAGGAGGTAGAGAGAGAGAGAGAGGGAGAGAGAGAGAGAGAGG
>NW_014583815.1:0-388 GCF_000485595.1 Priapulus caudatus
AGAGAGAGAGAGAGACAGAGAGACAGAGAGAGAGAGAGAGAGATAGAGAGATACACATATATATATCTATATATATTTATATCTATATATCTATATATATATCCATAGATATACATAGATACATAGAGATATATACATAGAGAGAGGACATGAGTAGTTTGACTGACGGGATGGACGCTAGCCCTTGTATAACATCGACGAACCGCATAGTGAAGTGAATGACTAGTATAGTTGAGTAGAACAACATCTCGTGTGTGTGTATGTAGTTCTATATGAAGCGCGCTCACGACGAGACAAGCGTGCGTGGGCGGACACGTAGCACGGGGCAGGGTGGGTATGTAGCACGGGGCAGGGTGGGCACGTAGCACGGGGCAGGGTGGGTATGTAA
>NW_014583815.1:3603-5504 GCF_000485595.1 Priapulus caudatus
TCGCTCACTCACTCTCTCAGTTCCCCTTTCTCCCCCCCCCTCCTACGTCACACACTCTCCTTGATCCTCTCACCCCCTCCTCTCTCTCTACTCTCCCCCCCCCCCTACCAATCAATCTCTCTCTGTCTTGCTCTCGTTTCGGCGCGTCATCGTACGAGCTTGTTTGTAATTGAGACTGGTTGATGGGGCAGCGGTATGGGCGGATAGCGATATAGATGAGAAGACACCTCGTGTTTCACTCTTAAGCTTACAAGCTGCTGCTGCTGCTGCTGCTGGTGCTGCTGGTGGGTGTGGTGGTGCTGCTGCTGCTGCTGTGGTAGGTGTGGTGGTGCTGCGCTGCGCGTGTGGTGGGTGTGGCTGCTTGCTGCCGCTGCTGCTGTGCTGTGGTGGTGGTGGTGGTGCTGCTGCTGCGGCGCTGCTGGCTGGTTGGTGGTGGTGATTGTGTTGATGGTGGTGGTGCTGCTGGCTGCGAGCTGCTGCTGCTGTCTGCTGGCTGCTGTGGATGTGGTGGTGGTGGTGGTGGTGTGGTGTGGTGCGTGGTGGTGGCTGTGGTGTGGTTGTGGTTGGTGTGGTGGTGGTGGGTGTGTTGCTTGCGGCTGCTGCTGGTGGTGGTGGTGTACTACTGCTACTCGCTGCTGCCGCTAGTGCGCTGCTGCGTGGTGGTGTCGGTGGTGGTGGCGGAGGTGGTTGGTGGTGGCGGTGGTTGTGAGTGGCTGGTCGTTGCCTGGTGGTGGTGTCGGTGGGCGGTGGTGCTGCTTGCCTGCTGTTGGTGGTGTGTGGGGTTGTGGTGTTTGTTGCGCTGCTGTGCTGCTGGCTGCTGCTGCTCTGCGCTGGTGGTGGTTGTGGCTTGCTGCTGCTGCTGCTGCTGGCTGGGGTGTGGTGGTCGTGCTGCTGCCTGCTGCTGCTTGGTGGTGGCGGTGGTGGTCGGTGTGTGCTGCTGCTGCTGCCTGCTCCTCCTGCTGCTAGGCTGCGCGTCGTGGTGGTGGTGCTGCCTGCTTGCTGCTGGTGGTGGTGGTGCTCGCTGCTGGTTGTGTGGTCTGGCTGTGCTGGTTTGTGGGGGTGTGGTCGGTGGTCGGTCTCTCTCGTCCTCGCTGTAGCTCTCTCCCGGCTCTCGCTCTCTCTCTTTCTCTCTCCCTTTTCTCTCCGTCCGCTCTCTCTTCCTCGCTCCCTCTCTTTTTCTTCTCTCCCCCTCTCCTTCTCCCTCTTCTCCTCCCTCTCTCCCTCTCTCCCTCTCTCGCTCTCCTCTCGTCCTCGCCCCTCTCCTCTCCTCTTTTCGCCTCGTCCCTGGCTCGCTCTCGCTCTCTCTCCCCCTCTCTCGCTCTCTCACTCTCGCATTCACTCACTCACACGCTCTCTCGCCCCTTTCTCTCTCTCCGTCTCTCTCCCCCTCTCTCCCACTCTCCCTCCGTGTCCCTCTCCCCCTCTCTCCCTCGCTCGCCTTCTCCCTTGCGCTCTATACTTACGCGATAAGTGCCTATTCATTTCGCTAGCTGCAATGAGGGAGGACACGACTAAGGGTGTATATAATAGACCTGTGTGTGCGCAGTCCAATTACCTTTCGCCCGACGTATACCTCCGATATATTCTGTCGTCTGCTATAGCTTTGATCACGTGGCACGGCGACGGAGCAACGCAGTTATATCCTTCGTTTCCCCGTTATTCGGGATTAAGTAAGTCTTTTTTACCCCTGCATGCACACTTTGCCGGGAAAACAAACACACACACGAAAGAGCGTGCGGATAATGAAAGGGAAATATGAGCTGGCTGGCGAACGAACGAGCGAGAGAGGGAGATAGAGGTAAATAGATAGATAGATGGGTAGATAGAGAGAGTAGATAAGTTAGATAATAGATTGAGCGATGAGAGACGAGAGAGAGAGAGAGAGAGAGAGAGACAGAGAA
>NW_014583816.1:0-1122 GCF_000485595.1 Priapulus caudatus
CAAACTGTAGTCGTTAGTTTTAAACCTTTTTTAATAATATTTCTAATGGTGATTGAACCATGAAACTTTTTATGTAGCGAAATTTTAATCTAAATTAATTGAAAATAACCCTAGAACCTCGAGTAAATGATCCCTTTAACCATGATATTCCCTACTGACATGCACAACAATCTAGCACACGTACGAAACAACGCACCAATTATAATTAATTATCAACCGTGTCTAAACAGTGAACGGGGCGTGTAATTTAATAAACAACGTGAGCTTCGTAGTTATAATTACTGAGTTTTCGACTGTACGCGATAGCTTTCGTGTAGGCTGCAGTATTACGTGTCTCGCAAATTTTTACTCATCTTTTAGCGGAGAACGGCAATGAGCGCAATGCAACTGTAATTACTCCACTATCTATGCATGATGTAGCGTCTGGGGGCCCCCCAGAGGATGAAGAGAATAAGGATGAGAATGAGAATGAAGGAGGAGGAGAAAAAGAAAGTTGAATGGATGAAGGGGAGGAGGAGGGTTAGGCTATAAAAGAAGTAGGTAATAAAAGAAGTATGAGGATGAGAAGGAAAAGAAAAAGAGGAAGAGGAAGGAAGGAAAGGGGGAGGAATGGGGAGGCGGAATAGGAGGACAGGAGGAGGAGGAGGAGGAGGAGGAGGAGGAGGAGGAAAAGAAGTTGAGGTAGAAGATGCTGATGAGGCGCGAAGGCGGTTACGATGAATTTTGCTAATTATGCGATGTCGTGGGTCGCTAATTGCAAGACGCTGCGGGCGGTTGCTAATCGCATCTCATGTTAGGATGCGAGCGCGGACTAACTACAAGACAAGTCGCACCTGCTTCCTGCTCCTACAGCACGCTAGCCGACGCTAATACACGCTAGTGCACGCTAGTCCACGCTAGTCCATGCTAGCGCACGCTAGTGCACGCTAGTCCATGCTAGTGCAACGCTAGTCCATGCTAGTCCACGCTAGTGCACACTAGTCTATGCTAGCACATACTAATAGACTAGTAATACACACTCTAGTGCACACTAGTCCATGCTAGTGCACGCTAGTCCACGCTAGTCTATGCTAGTGCACACTAGTCCATGATAGCACATACTAATAGACTAGTAATACACAC
>NW_014583816.1:4929-5503 GCF_000485595.1 Priapulus caudatus
TTTTTCTTTCTTCGCTGTCTCTCTGGCGCACACCCTCGCTCTTTCTTTCCCTCTCTCTCTCTCTCTCTCTCTCTCTCTCTCTTTCTCTCTCTCTCTGCGTCTATCGTGTTGCCTCTTTCTCTGTCTATTTCACGCTCTCTTTTTCCCCTCCCTCTCATTTCTCTCTCTTTGTCGTCTCTCTGGCGCACGCCCTCACGCGCGCGCTCTCTCGCATCTTTCTTCTCTCGTTAGTGCGCGCTCTCACTATTTTCCCCCTCTCTCACTCTCTCTCTCTCTCTCGCTCTCTCTCACTCTCTATCTCTCGCCGTCTCTCTGGCGCTTTTTTGCCTGCTATATGAGATGTAGGCATATGATCTACGCAGCTGGCGTGCGTGACAGCTTACTCGTGAGCGCGATTATTATGCTGATGACGCGCTGCTCCTCATCGATGCGTTTTGCAAATCCGTCGAGGCAGCGAAAACTCGATTAAGTAATTTCGCCGTGCTGCGCTGCGCACCGCACCGCACTTATCCCGCATCTCTCTCTCTCTCTCTCTCTCTCTCTCTCTCTCTCTCTCTCTCTCTCTCTCTCTCTC
>NW_014583817.1:0-5502 GCF_000485595.1 Priapulus caudatus
CAGCCAGTTTAAACCGGCTCACGACCGATATTCCGGCAAGTGCGTTTACACCGGAGATATATATTAATATCTTATATATATATATATATGATCTATACATATATATAATATATATATATACGAGCTAGGTGTGATGGGCAACCTAGGGCGTCAGTGATTAGACTTCTATATGCCACGGCTACTTTACGCGCTCGTAAATAGTAAGCAAAGATTATGTGTCGGAGTCATGCGGAGAAAGAACACCACCAACGTGGCGCATCCGGCCACATTACTTGAAACTGTTTCGTTTACGTGTCAGACCTTGGTTCGCTCAAGAGTTAGCAAAATGAACATAACACGTTTCGAGGCAGCGCTATTGCCACCAAGGTCTTCGCATGAATATATATATATATATAATCATACATAATTAGTATAGCTGGGCCAGTGACGAGATCTTCAACAATAGCTGCTTGTATATATAGCGGTGGTGAACAGTAGCTGGGAAACAGGAGCGAAAGTAATAATCTTGAGAATCAACTATAATGTCTATTTACAATGTTCGATCCGCTGATAACGGGTCGAAATGGCAAGACCGAAGTTGAGTATTGAAATGCCCCTAAATGCGCCGGTGGCTGGCGACTCGTCTGCGTTATGTATGTATGCTGCGTGGCGGCGGTATGTATTGCTATAGTACGTATGTGAATGTATGTCTACGTATGTACGTATCGTACGATATTTACGTTATTGCGACGTAATGTACGTATGTTACGCTATGTGACGGTGAATGTGTGCCGTGTGTGTACGCGCGTAATGCTATGTGTGGTGAGCGTGTGTGGCGGGCGTGTGTGTATGTATGTGTGTGCGTCCGTGTGTAAACGCGCGTACTGTCGTGCGTGTGGTATGCTATGTGTGTGCGTCCGTGTGTAGCGCCGCGTACGTGTGCGTGTGTGCACGCGCAGTGCATGTAGTGTGGCGTGGCGCGTTGGTGCGCGCTGTTGTGTGATTGTATGTGCATGTGTGCGTCGCCTGGAGCACACACATTCGCGTATCCGCGACACTGCATGCATTACGCGTGCACGCGGTGAGACGTGCATCGTAATTTGCATCGTGAGTACGCGCCGCGTGCGCGGTGCGGCGTAGTGGAACGCTCTCCCAATAACAGGTACCACTGGTGTGTCGCAGCAGCACGGTAGCGGCGGAGGCGGGCGAGGCTACTGCGCGATGAGCGGCGAGGCTGCCGTAATTTGTGAAAGCGCGGGCAATGACAATCCATCTGCTCGTTGCATCTTCACAGGTCATCTGTGACTCGGCGGCGAGCGCGCCCCGCTTCCGCGTTAGCAGACGAGATTTCGGCGAGGGCAGGTATTGCTAGCTGGCTCTCTCGCTCGCGAATGCAGATTGCTGGCTGGCATGGCTGCTGCTGTGGCAGATTTTCACATGCCGATAATCAGCACTATTTACTCGCGGTCTCATCATATCGTCGCTGATACAGCGTCCGGGCCGACACCCAGCTTACCGCATAATTGTCGGATGGCGGTCGAGATGGTTGGGGGTGGGGTCTGCGGGAGTCAACACTGCCATCACGAAATGGTGGTGCATTGTATTTGCATATGCTCGCGACGGGGTTTAAAAATAACTGTCATTTTTCCGGGCATATCAACTAGGAACTTATATATTCTATGGCTTCGCTAGTAGTATCTGATTTATTTCTCATCATACAGTTTAAACTCTACAGAAAGGGTGATACGGAGAGAGAGAGAGAGACGAGAGAGAGAGAGGAGAGGGAGAGAGAGAAAGAAGGAGAGAGAGAAAAGTCACAAAAGTTATGAAGAGGAAGAAAGAAAGATCCATGCGAAAGAAGGACAGGATCGCCGATGCGACGAGGCGGCTAGGGCGGCGAGTTGAGGCCGCGGCGCGAAGAGAGAGATAGATAGATAGGGAGAGAGAGAGAGAGAGAGAGAGAGAGGGGAGAAGAGAGATGAGAGAAAGAGAGAGAGTAGAGAGATGAAGAGAGAGAAGAGATAGATAGGGAAGAAAGAGAGAGAATCGAGCAGAGAGAGGAGAGAGAGAGAAGGCAGAGAATCGAAGAGAGGAGAGAGAGAGAGAAAGATGAGACGGAGAGAGACGAGAGAGAGAGACAGGACTAACCCCGCTCGTTAAGAGAAGAGACGAAACAAAGAGATAGACAAAGTAACTTGTGAAGAAGAGACTCTCTCTATCTCACTATATAACTTAGATGCATCAATGATTACATGCGCATGCGCCCAGGGGACATATACACGCTAGGTCCGTGTCGGATCTTAGTGATTACATAGGTAAATAAAAATCGTTAGTATCGTTGATAAAATGATAAAAATCTCTACGATATTCATCTGCCTGGCTCCTGTCAGGGCGGCTTGAGCTAGTGCTGGCGTCGTATGGGTCATCGTATTAATTCAGTTACAATCCGAAAACGTTCGCGCAGGTTGATGACGCGATTATGCCGATGCGTGACGTCATCGTCTAGAGCGAGGATAACGTGGTTTCCATATTCATGTGTGAGGAAAATGCCGAAATGGCAACGTATCGGCAATCGCCTAGTAAAATACTTGGGTATAGCTGTCATTAAGTGAGACGGGCGTGAGTATGAGGACGCGACTCGCAAGGTGGAACCGCAGCGCCCAAGATCACTCGGACCCGACCTCCCCTCTTCTTCTCCATCACACGCCTCATTTTGGGCGGACACGCCGCAGCACGAGCGCACGCCGCATGAGCGCACACAGGAACCGTAAGAGCCGCCGCAAGACGCATTTTCCCTACGTGGAACAATTTCCAAATTGTCAACCTACGAGAAGCAGCTTTGCGTGTACGATGTAACAGTGCTGGGCGCGCGCGTAAGTGTGGCATGTGTCGTGCACGCGCGGTGTGCGTGTACGTTGTGGGGCGGGGCGTTCGGCGTAGTTGGCGCGACGTATAGGTTGCGTGCAGCGTGAGCGACCGTCATGCAGGAATATTGCCGGTTGTGTGTGTCGTGTGTGAAGTGCGTGCGTGCGTGGGCGTGGCGCGTGCTGTGTGTGTGTGTGTGTGTGTAGTGTGGTGCTGTGTGTGCTGTGTGGGGCGGTGTGGTGTGTGTGCGCTGTGGGCGTGTCGCTGACTGTGCAACGTGTGTCCGTATTTTGGGCATTCCGCAAATGATGTTTAGCTTGGCGTATTCATAGCTTGTTGTCTGCACTGATATCTCTATTTCAATTCAAATCGCGACGGGGGGGGGGGGGGTGGGCACTCGCCGCTGGCGTGCATTACATTCTGCTATGCAGTATTTCGGGGCGGTAGTTAACGACCGCATGAAAAAATGACACGGTTCACCCATATGTCCATTCCAAACAAGCATTAGGCTTGTACCGATCCGTCGCGCATCTGACATAACCGGGCAGAGAGTGAAGCGGTATTTATCACAAGTAACGTCTACCGTCCTCAGTCCCGGGCTACAGTGATCGCGTGCTAATAAAGTTGATCTCATCTTAGATTCCAAATGTAAGTAAAAATATACTGACAGAATTTTATTTCGTATTCCATTTCTTCCGATTAGACTTTCCGCAGGTAATTATGTTTCAATTAATTGGTATTCTATACTGAATATAATACTTATTAGACATGGTGAATCTAATGAGAGATCCGATGAAATTATGTCGATCATTATAGTGAGGCTGTATTCACCCGTTTATTATAGATTTACCTGGCTTGCCCCGTCTTCGTTGTTTTTACGCTGCTAATTGGGGCCTTTCCTTTAGCTTTGGCCACCACCCCATTACCGTTTAGCTCGCACCCGAGAGAGCCACATCACCTTCAACCCTAAATAATTATAACGTTCTCCCTCCCCTCCCCACACACACTCACAACAATTCTCCTTTTTATTTACCATCATTTCACCCCCCTTCAGCCACCAAAATTTCGGGCAACAGCATGATGCCCAACTTGGCCAACAACGTTCCTAATTTTAGAATCCGACCAACAGGACAATCCCGGATGCTTTAAACGGAAAGCTCTTCGTTTCGTAACAGGCGTATTCATAAACAAGTACAAAAGTACCGCCCACGCGCACGTATCTTATTACGCGGGGAACGCACAAACAGCAATTTAGCTAGCAATAAACAATACTCAAAACAACTCCATAAACACCCTCAATACTAGCTCAGCACCATAATACCATGACATCGTTCCTATCTCAATATTCATAGATGCTGCTTGGATTACGCCGATGTATGCACACGCGTGTGTGGCCAGCCAGTGAATGATATGATAGAAAGATTCGAGAACAGAGATAAGAGTAAGAAAGAGCGCGAGACAGGGAGAAGAAGAAAATGGAGCAGAGAGAGAGAGAGAGAGAGAGAGCGAGGGAAGAGAGAGAGGAGGAATGAGGACAACGCGAGCATACAAGTACAATCATAGCAGACACGATGACAGTGGGGGAGAGAGAGGGGAGAAGCGGGAGTGAGAAGCGAATAAGGATAACCAGATGAGAAAATAAATTAGAGCGAAGAGGGAGGAAGAAGAGAGAAAGAGAACGCGGGCCAGGATAGAGGCGGAAGAGGAGGAAGGAGACTGAGCGAGGGAAGGAGGGAAGAAAAGGAGAGAGGGAGGGAAGGAAGGAGGAAGAAGATGACGGAGGAAAAAGAGAGGGAGGAGAGAGGGAGGGAGGAAAAGGAAGGAAGGAGGGCAGAAAAGGAGAAGGGAAGGGAAGGAGGGAGGGAAGGAAGAAGAAGGGAGGAGAAGAGGAGGGAAGAGTATGGCGATGAAGTAGGAAAGGGATTAAGTGAGTGGCGAACACGGAAAGAGAGAGAAGAGAGCTGAGACAGAGAGCAGAGTGATTAGAGAGAACGAGAGCAGCTAAGAGAGACAGAGAGCAGGAGAGAAAGGAGAGAGAGAGCTAAGAGAGAAGGGCAGAGAGATCACAGGTAACCTATTAAGCACGAGGGCAGAGAGAGAGAGAGAAGAGAGATGAGCAAGAGAAGAGAGAGAGAGACACGACCAGAGCGATATGAATGAGAGGGGGCAGAGAGAGAGAAAGACGAGAGAGAGAGAGAGAGAAGACAGAGCAGAGAGAAGATGAGAGAGAGAGAGAAAGAGTAGAAAGAGACGAGGAAGAGCGCGCCCAGCGCACGTGAGAGCTGCCCCCGCTGGGTGGGGGCGGCATGATCAAGCACAGCAGCGAAACGGCGGTGCAGGCAGTACGGCAGGCACGGCTAATGTCACCACGGCTGAGAGCGTTTCTCGACCAATGAAACCTCACACGAGATTTAGGACACGGCTGATCCGCCGCCGCCGCCGCGCACGTTAAAATACAAACTACTGCGTAATCTAGTTATCTGTGTTTTTGCGGCACGGAAAATTTCACTTAGACAGACTGCGAGCTAGCACGCAAAGAATGAAAACGTCGACCGATGTAGATCGAGATATACCAGTTTTTAGTTTCGTGCTAACACGCAAGCACGACTAGTCACGTATATATATATATATATATATATATATATATATATACACACA
>NW_014583818.1:0-331 GCF_000485595.1 Priapulus caudatus
TAGGTAAAGGTATATAGGTACATACATAGGTAAAGGTATATAGGTACATACATAGGTAAAGGTATATAGGTACATACATCTACCGACGGCTTCAGCACTCAATACATATCACCTATCACCTAGTACCTATTATCCATCCCCTAATAACTATTATCTATCACCTACCTATTACCTTACCACATACTACCTTTCACCTACCACTTTCCATCTAGAACGTACCATCGGCGAGTCGTCTCTCTCTGTGTCACTGTGTGTGCGTGTGTGTGTGTGTGTGTGTGTGTGTGTGTGTGTGTGTGTGTGTGTGTGTGTGTGTGTGTGTGTGTGTGTGTGT
>NW_014583818.1:4983-5500 GCF_000485595.1 Priapulus caudatus
GCACACGCACACGCACGCTCACGCAAAAACACACACACGCACGCACGCACGCACGCACGCACGCACGTACAGGCAGGCCGGCACGCACACACGCACGCACTCATGGCCATGCACGCACGCACGCACACACGCACACGCACGCGCACGCCAAAACACACACGCGCGCACGCACACATACACACGCACGCACGCACGCACGCACACACACATACCCATATATATTAGTGTAGGTTGTTGCTTCACAAGGAGACTTGTTACTGGAAAGCTTGCTACTGGAAAGTTTGCCATTTACAATTAAAAACGGATCTTAATCCTAAACCTATATCTGCATATTTGTTTACATTAATGATGTCCATGTGTCTTGTAATATACCGAAAGACCAGGAAAACGAGATAGATAGATAGAACGAGACAGCGAGAAAGAGACAAAAAGAGAGAGAGAGAGATGAGGGAGGGAGAGGGAGAGAGAGAGAGAGAGAGAGAGAGAGAGAGAGAGACGAGACGAGAGAGAGAGAGAG
>NW_014583819.1:1822-3075 GCF_000485595.1 Priapulus caudatus
CTGGTGGTGGTGATGGTGCTGGTGGTGGTGATGGTGCTGCTGCTGCTGCTGCTGGCGGTGGTGGTGCATGGTAACGGTGATGATGACGGTGGCGGTGACGGCGACGATGACGGTGATGATGACGGTGGCGGTGACGGCGATGATGGCGATGGCTGCGGGTCAGTATTTACCGGCAGCTATAGCGGTCGCGGCTCCGGCGCCGCACGCATACTCAAGTACTAACATATTATTTTTACGGCCTGGCGTAGCTTTTCCGACGGCGGCTTTATGGCGGGGTTTTACAGCGCCCGCGTCTCAGCCCGATGCCGCATAAAGTTTTATTTGCCCGACTCGACCATTTCGCGCGCACGCTAACCGGGTAAGCAAGTAGCAGGCGTGCGCGCACGCACACGCACGCACGCACACGCACCCGGGTCGTTAATGCCTGCGCGTGCGTGCGCGCACACCCTACTCATTATTGCGTGCGTGCGCGCACGAACGTCTAACTTATTAATGCGTGCGTGCGTGCGTGCGTGTGTGAGTGCGTGCGTGCGTGTGTGCGTGCGTGAGTGCGTGCGTGCGTGCGTGCGTGCGTGCGTGCGTGCGCGCGTGCGTGCGTGTGCGTTCATGTTATCACCAAGCGGAGTGCGTCGCGCGGGTGTCAAAGACACCAGCAGCAGGAGGAGCGTACCCAAGCTTGCGCGCGGAGGGAGGGGGGAGGGTGGGGTCTTGACAAAACGTATGGCACCTGGTCGGTCGAAGAGAGGAGGGAGGAGGGGGAGAAGGGGGAGGGAGGCATTATTAGCTCCCGGGGGAACCCACCGACTTCACACGTGCCTCCGATATAATTACAGGGCACGCCGTGTTTACATCTCTGTGTGGCACGCACACAGGTACGAACGCACGAACGCACGCACACACAGGTACGAACGCACGCACGCACGCACACACACAGGCACGCGCGCGCACCACACACACACACACACACACACACACACACAACAACACACACACACAATTCACACAACACACAGCAACATACTACAAATCAGGCAATCGCACAAGACACACACTGTTCGTGCAGGCAGGCAACGCACGCACAACACTGCATCACAGACACAAATAAGCACCAGGCACGCACGCACACACACACACGACACACACACGACAACACAACACACACACACACACACATAACCACACACACACACACACACACACACACATACACACGGTGATAGGCACAGCACACAGACACACACGCAACAAGCATC
>NW_014583819.1:5137-5500 GCF_000485595.1 Priapulus caudatus
CTCTCTCTCTCTCTCTCTCTCTCTCTCTCTCTCTCTCTCTCTCTCTCTCTCTCTCTCTCTCTCGTGGCTGGCTGGCCTCGCTCTACCGACGACGACACGCTACCAGGCAGGCAGGCGCCGGTCACATCACGCGACGCCACCCTACGGCACACATCACCCCCCCCTCCCCCTCCCCCTCCCCCTCCCACCGCCCGCTTCAGCGACGCCGACAAATCCACCACCTCCCCCCCCCACCACCGCCACTGCTGCTGCCGTCCGCCTCACCCTCACAACACAAACATTCAGGGGCTGTAACATGTACGCTGTTGCTGCTGCACGGATTCGTGTATACACACACACACACACACACACACACACACACAC
>NW_014583820.1:0-1812 GCF_000485595.1 Priapulus caudatus
ACCACCACCACCACCACCACCACCACCACCACTAGCAGCAGCAGCAGCACCACCACCACCACCACCACCACATCACTAGCGACAATGACGTCTTTACTATCATGTCTCTGGGATTAACGCCATATTTGTGCTACTATTGCTGCCGTGTTAACAAGAAAAGCCATCGTTAGTGTAAACTAATGGCAGCGTGTCGTTATTATGAAATGTGTTTTGTGTGTCTCTCAGAGACCAACGCTGTAGTTCTACTATTATCATTTAACTATCGGGATGTGCGTGACTGCATCAAGTGGTTTCGACTGATGAAGCCATTCGCTGCTATTGCTGCTACGGTGTTGTATAAACATGAAAAGAAAACCGTATTCGCTATGCGCTTATTATATGTGTCTGTATTTATATCTATCGACGCCGTGTCCTTATCGTCCATGTCATTACGATGTCACCCGATCTATTGCGATCGCAGTAGATCATGGCATATAGTGAATAGCAGTGATAGCGGTGATTTGACGTGGGAGTCGCCGGTGAATTTATGCGAGAGCGAGAGATGAGACGACACGCCTATAACGCTACCGCAAATAACGCTTATGCAATCATGCGTATTCACTCGTAGATTTTGGCGAGAAAATATGATGAAAAATTGTGTACGAGATTTGTGAAATTCACACGGTTGTGTGAGTTTAAACTTTATGCAATCTAATTTCAACTCTAACTACACCCATTTTATTTTCCATATATATAAATAATATATATATGTATATATATATATATATAATATCATATATATATACTACTATATATACTATTGGGTAAAACCCTGAAACACATCGCGAGACTCTGTTGCCTCGGGATTTTTGGTAATACCACATTTTGTAATCAACTTATGCACCGCGCATTGATGCCAACTTCAATCCTTATCTTTCTAGGCATGAATCATTCAAATTGTCTATTAGGCATCATTCGCCGTTCAACTACCTGCACCAGCAGCAGCCAGCACGCAGTCCGGTCGTGACATATTACATGTCTATGCGATTAGTACGTCGAAGACTCTCCGAAGAATGTTTAGCATTTCGTAGCGTATATTTCGGCCTTACCGGAAGATACATTTTCCCCCATTTTACTCGCACATGCCACCTCACATCGGCTAGCGCGTCGATATCACACGCTCACCGTTTTCGTATCTTACGATACTCTCTCCTAGTTTCTCTCCTCCCGTACCCCACTCTCCTGTTCTCGCTGTCACTCGCTCTCTATTTATTACCCGATCTGTCTTCTCTTGTGCGTTATTCCTCTCTTTCTTTGTTCTCCTCTTAGCTCTATCTCGCTCTGCTCTCTCTCGGTCTCTCTCTCTTCTCTCTCTGCTCTCTTTCTCTCTCCCTCTCGACACTTCTTCTCTCTCTCTCTCGTCCCCTCTCTCTCTCCTCTCTCTCCTCATCATTCTCGTCCTCTCTTCTCTCCTCCTGCTCCTTGCTCTCTGCACATTCACTTCTCGTTCTCTCCCCTTTCCCCAGTCCACTTTTTTCTGATGTCTATCTGCTCTCTGTACTCGTCTCATCTCCTCTTCTCTCCTCTCTCCGTCTCTCTCTCTCTCTCTCTCTCCCTCTCTCGTCCCTCCGTTCGTCGCTCTCCTTCGCCTTCTCTCTCTCTCTCCTTCGCCGCTCTCTCGTCTCTCCCTGCTTCTGTTCTTCTCTCGTCTCCCTCTCTATCTCGGTCCTCTCTCTGAAAGTTAAATTCAAATTTTTAATATTACAGACAACATAATTTAGCAACTATTATATAATATCTGTATATCTATTATATATCTCATATATCATACTA
>NW_014583820.1:4949-5499 GCF_000485595.1 Priapulus caudatus
GATCTGTATATATACACCTACGTGGGTGTGTAGCGCACGTGTGGAGCAGCAGTGGGATGTGGATGTGTATCGAGGGAGGAGAGAGAACGCCTTGCGGTATTCGCGGATGAGCAGCGAGAGTGTGAGGCAGAATGTGCGGCATACGCGGGCGACATAAATGATTTATCTTGCCGTAGCGACAGCCCCGTCTCGGGCATTAAACCAGTTAATTAAACACACGCTCTCTCCGATGTGCGTGAGCACTATCCCCCGCAGCAGCAGTAGCAGCAGCAGCTACAGTTTGCCGCCTCGATTATCTCTCGCTCGCAGGCGGCGGTCCCTTCTCGCCGTGCCTGAACGTGGCTAACGCTCCATTAGGAGCATCACCCAAACAGTTCGACACATCGACACACACACAGACGCAGGCACATACACACGCACGCACGCACGTACGCACACACGCACACACCCGCGCGCGCACCAACGCACACAGACATAAATAAATAAATAAATAATAAATTAACAAATAAATAAATAAATAAATATAAATATATATGTATTATATATATAT
>NW_014583821.1:0-804 GCF_000485595.1 Priapulus caudatus
GTGTGTGTGTGTGTGTGTGTGTAAGTGTGTGAGCGAGTGTTTGTGTTTGTGTGCGTGTGTGCGTGTGGTTGTGCGCGCGCGTGTGATTTTGGTTTTGTGCGTGTGTGTGTGCGCGCGCGTGTGTGTTTGGGTGTGTGTGCGTGTGTCAGTGTGTGTGCGCGTGTGTGTGTATGGGTGTGTGTATGTCTGCGTTGGTGGTGCAGCGACCTCCGGCATCCGCGTGCCTTTCATCCCAGACCTTTTTTCCTTCTCGTCTGTGACTCTTTGCTCCGGCCGAGGAATTGCCCCGCGGAGCAAGATAGCGGCGAATATACACGAATCCGCGTTTAAGAGAAAGCGTGACAGGGTGGCCGTAACTGCTGACGGCAAGGTTTCATAAAAACACGCCAATATAAACTATATCGCGCCGTCGAAAGATCAGACAAATCTGAGCGAAGAGAGAATACATAGAAACACACTAGTAAAGCATATAGGGTCGCCACGTCAGTTTCCTTATAAACGTGCTATCATTATTATATAAAGGTTATATAATATTGAATATGAAACATTTCTATCGTACACATACATTAGCAGCAGTTTACTCGTCGCTTTGGCAGCTATTCACATTGAAATACGAGCAGATGGACACATCTTACATCAGACTATTTAGAGTGTACACTTACTATTTTAAACGTGTATTTTTTAAAGAAGGAAAGGTACAGAGAGTTTGGGAAATATGGAGAGAAATAGTGAGAGAACGTGTGTGTGTGTGTGTGTGTGTGTGTGTGTGTGTGTGTGTGTGTGTGTGTGTGTGTGTGTGTGTGT
>NW_014583821.1:2205-3661 GCF_000485595.1 Priapulus caudatus
CGCGTGCGGCCTTAGTGCAGTACATGGATGCCTCCACACAGTATAACAAGCCAGGCAGAAGAGTCCTGCCCGCTCGCGTTCTGCCGGTCCCCACTCAATATTCTGCCAATTTTTACCTTATTCCGAATTCGTATATGCGTCAAATTACTGAATTACACGCTCCAAATGATGTTTATTAACGTCTAAATTCGATTGATCCGGTGGAGCGTGTGACATGTGCATGTAAGACGGCCTTCCAACGGCCGTGCTGGCATCAACACGAGCAGTATAGCAAGCGAGCATGTGTTATATATACGGAACCCGCACGCGCGCACCCACGCAGACGCACACGCAGACGCACACGTACACGCGGGCGCACACGCATGTAAATACATCCATAAGAAATCAATACAACACAATACAATAATAAAATACAATTAATACAATACAATACGCAAAATGGTATTGCTAAGTCTACAACGCTGTATCTATTAAATTCCATCTGTTAAATTTTAATATAAACAAAATATCAATACATAGATAAATAATAACATAAATAAATAAATAAATAAATAAATTGAAATAAATAAATAAATAAATAAATAATAAATAAATAAATAAATAAATAAATAAATAAATAAATAAATAAATAAATAAATAAATAAATATATACCATCTACCCAGTGTTTCATCTAAACATGGTTTTCTCATTCTCTCGCTTTCTCTCATTCTCTCGCTTTTTCTCGTTTTCTCGCTCTCTCCCTCTCCTTCAACATTTTCTGTCATGTATATAATTATTATATAAATTATAAGTAAAAACGCACAGACACATGTAGATATGAAAATAAATGTAGAAAAATAGTAGATAAATGTAGAGTATAAGGTGTTAAATTTTAATCAGCAAACTTTAAAATTAATATATTTAACACCTTATTCTGTTTTTCTACGTTCATATATATATATATATATATATATATATATATATATACATATATAACATGATGGAGGAACCAGTAAAGGAAAATCACTCAGCACTTCCGGATTCTTATCAAAAGCGCCATCTGATGGTGTCAACAAATTATTCATGTATGTCGGACAAGCAGCGCGAGCGGCTGACACATTCTGTCGCAGAACTCAAACAAGAGAACATTTAAAAGGCAAATAGGCCGACTTAAATATTTGATTTCTTCCGCAGTGTGCGGCGAAACAGTCGTTAATCACATTGGCGCTCTGCCTCGCGCGCGCACGTGTGTGTGTGTGTGAGCTCTAAGCAATGATAACTTAAGCGCAGCCTCGAGGGGCGGGTATCTTTTCTGTCTCGTCCAAGAATACGTCTGTCTCTGTCGCTCCCTAGCATCCGGGCTCTTTCTCTCCTCCCTCTCTCTCTCCCCCTTCTCTCTCTTCTCTCTCTCTCTCTTCTCTCTCCCCTCTCTCTCTCTCTCTCTCCTTTCTCTATCTCCCCTCTCTCTCTCTCTTC
>NW_014583822.1:0-1000 GCF_000485595.1 Priapulus caudatus
CTCTCTCTCTCTCTCTCTCTCTCTCTCTCTCTCTCTCTCTCTCTCTCTCTCGTTCACTACCTCCTCTCTCTCTTTCGCCTTCGTGTAACAAACACGGCAGCATTAGCAACGTGATCGGCACGTCTGGCTACACAGAGCCGCAACGCACCACACAAGCGTTTCAGCTTGCTGCACTAACCCACACGTATATACATCACAACACACGTGGGAGCCGCGCACGCGCGCACCTACGCACGCACGCACCTACGCACGCACGCAAGCGAGCCGCCCGTGAAACGGATACTACGCCATCGATCTCCCGGCCCGAAAATGCTTTCATTTTAATGAATGCAGATTCTGTTACGCGGGTTGCGTGCACCCGCCACACACGCGTCACGGCACGGCACACGACAACAAAACACTGTTAAGCGTGCACTTAGAGCGGGGCAGGGTTATACGCATTAGTCAACGTATCTCCCCCGTCTTGTTTTACCTCCACCTACTCTCGACCTTCGCTCAGCAAGCCTGCGGCGAGAGAGAATGCCATCTAGGGCACGTTTTCAGGGTTATTTTGACGCAGAGAAAGAGAGAGAGGATTTGCAAGCGAGCTGCGGGTGGTGATAAAATATTGACTTCTAGGCTATCATTTGATATTATTGTTATCGGTGTCAATAACGAGTGTCCACAATTAAGGTCGCTACTTCCCCGATAGGAAATATTTACATAGATATCGGCAAACAAATGATGACAGCGACGGCTATCGCTGGTAATGCATGCAGCGATGAACACGAGAGAGAGAGACAACCATGACCACAGCGAGCTATAGCGACGTGGTCCTCTCTACCACCACTGACAAGGACGCCGACGGTGGCACGGACGACAGTAGTGGCGCTAGCGACACACACACACACACACACACACACACACACGCACACACGCGCAAGCGCACGGACATGCACGTACCCGAACACACACGCCCGCACGCACGCACGCACGCACACACACACACACACACACACAC
>NW_014583822.1:5193-5499 GCF_000485595.1 Priapulus caudatus
CCCCCTCCGCAGCGACGGACAGTAGCGACATGTCACGCGTGAGAACTTACTAGCCTGTTAAACACGAGCTCTCCCTCCGCAGTCACGGACAGTAGCGACATGTCACGCGTGAGAACTTACTAGCCTGTTAAACACGACCTCTCCCTCCGCAGCCACGGACAGTAGCGACATGTCACGCGTGAGAACTTACTAGCCTGTTAAACACGACCTCTCCCTCCGCAGTCACGGACAGTAGCGACATGTCACGCGTGAGAACTTACTAGCCTGTTAAACACGACCTCTCCCTCCGCAGCCACGGACAGTAGC
>NW_014583823.1:0-245 GCF_000485595.1 Priapulus caudatus
ACACACACACACACACACACACACACACACACACACACACACACACGCACACGCACGAACACAGACATGTTTAAATTAATCGCATTAGCTGCTTCATAACTATGTTGCAAAATCATTTCCCCATACTTAGCAGCACTATTATCTGCAACTATATTCACTCCCCTCTCCTACTATCTGATTCTCTCTTTGTCTCTCTCTCTCTCCCTCTCTCTCTCTCTCTCTCTCTCTCTCTCTCTCTCTCTCTC
>NW_014583823.1:2001-2543 GCF_000485595.1 Priapulus caudatus
GTGTGTGTGTGTGTGTGTGTGTGTGTGTGTGTGTGTGTGTGTGTGCGGTGTGTGCGTGTGCAGGCACGCAGCTGGTTCAGGTAGTCGGCGACGTAACCTAACCTACCAATTAAACTGTAAACACTTTCAGTTCCCCTTCAACATGGTAACGGCGAATGTGCATATAGGGAGTACAACACGGACATTTTAAACTATCCTGAACTGGTTTCTTGTCCTTGGCTTACAGTTAGGCGCCGATAGGTTATCGACAGGGAGCGCCAGGTCAGTGAAAACCCGGGCAAACGTGTTACGCTGTCGTCTGCGCATGCGAAGGTTATGAACACGTGACCACTGTCTAAACAAGTGAACGTCTCTCCAACACTTCCAGTCAGACTTAAAAATAGAGAACAAGAATCAGCCTTTTACAGCATAATTCTACTGATATATATATATTTATCATATATTTATCATATATATATATATATTATATATATATATATATATAGCGTGTTATTTGTCTATTATACGCTCCTGATATATATATATATATATATATATATATA
>NW_014583823.1:4182-5496 GCF_000485595.1 Priapulus caudatus
GGGCGGAACGCATTGCCCGTATAAGAACGGCCAAAAAATATTATCTTGGCAGTCAACGGCGACAGACGTCGCAGCGCCATTTGCCCATACACTAGCATAGCTGGAAATCGTGGCGGAGTGATGCAAGCGAAGTAAAGCATGTAGATTAGATTTTACCATGCACACGTGCTGTCAGCCTGCCCGGCTCCAGTTTGAACGTATAAGAACGGCCGAAGAATTTTATCTTGGCAGTCAACGGCGACCGACGTCGCAGCGCCATTTGCCCATACATTAGCATAGCTGGGAATCGTGGCGCGATGCTGCGAGCGAAGTGAAGCATGTAGATCAGATTTTACCATGCACACGTGCTGTCAGACGTGCTGATTCTGAAAATATCTTTAGTTTTCCTCTAGGCTGTGAAGTTCTCTAGTTATGCGAGTACGAACTAATTCGGCTGAACAACTTTATATATATAGATAATACGTCCAGTAAACCTGTGGTCATGAACAAGGCGCCATAGCCTGTAGAGTGGCAGGTGCCTATACCAGTCCGTACACAATTTTAACTACGTTAGTGTGTTAGCGCATGCACAATATCTCACCAGAGGTGTTATATTTTGTGATGAATATGCATTTAAAATGGTTAGGGGGTATCTCAGCATAGATTTCTCTAATAAACTTTTATCAGTAGACCTGTGTTTATAATTAGGCGAGCGCCCTAGCATGTAGGGTACAAAACACCAACGTTATGCCCGCGCGTCCTTCCCCTTGTCTCCCCTGTCCCTCGCTCAGCCTCCTTCTTCTTCTACCGCCCCTAGCTATCTTTCCTGCCGCCTTTCCACAGTCTCCCATCCCCTCTCCCCCGGAGCAAGCTATATTATAAAGTTTGCTTCAGACAGCACTGCACGCCTAACACGGTGCGCGCGCATGCGCAATATCTCCCGAGAGCAATCGCATTTTGCAAAGATTATGCATTTAAAAT
Source organism: Priapulus caudatus (assembly GCF_000485595.1). NCBI lineage: Eukaryota > Metazoa > Priapulida > Priapulimorpha > Priapulimorphida > Priapulidae > Priapulus > Priapulus caudatus. The sequence continues at coordinate 5,143 of NW_014583823.1, forward strand.
GAAGAGGAGTTACCCTAGCATAGATTTATATGATAACATTCCATCAGTAGACGTCATTTAAGAAATAGTCGGGAGACCTTGCATGTAAGGTCCCGGCTGAGTATACCAGCAGTACACAATCTGGCTACGTTAGTGTGTTAGCGCATGCGCAATATCTCACCAGAGGAGTTATATTTTGTTATGAATATGCATTTAAAATGGTTAGGGGTATCTCAGCATAGATTTCCCTAATAAACGTTTATCAGTAGACCTGTGTTTATAATTAGGCGAGCGCCCTAGCATGTAGGATACAACACACCTACGTTATGCCCGCGCGTCCTTCCCCTTGTCTCCCCTGTCCCTCGCTCAGCCTCT
>NW_014583824.1:0-5495 GCF_000485595.1 Priapulus caudatus
CCATCGCCACTTACTTCCATGTGGGTTAGTTGCGATCAGGCTTCCCATGGCTGTTTGGTCGCTTCCCAGCTTTTGCCGAAGGTGGCAACGTGTTGGCACTCATTGATCATGCTGTGCTCGACTTCTCTTAGCCATGTTGTGCCAATAAGCATTGGCCCTCGCGAGATCGTAGGGGTTGTCTATGCTTGTGCTCAGCCTGAATCATGTACGGCCTGTTAGTACGATGCTTTCAGGGCAGCCGGGAAGCAGCATCTGCTGCACGTTTCGTGACCGCGATTCCATTCCAATACTCGGTGAAGGTACGGTTGTCTACGGACCTCAAGCGGACCCAGCGCGCAGCACCCTTCGGACGGCTCCCATTGGGTTCCTGCTTCAGTTCTCGACACTGTATGGGGCTGTGCCTTTCTTATCGCCACAGTGGCCAGAGTCCTCCTAAGTAGGTCATCCCGTTGGCAGCTTGCTCAGCATCCGGTCTGTGGTCTTCAGGCAATGGTGCCTGGTAGCAGCAGGGACCGTCTGTCTGGACCGTGTGCTGATATCTCTGCATCCCTGGGGCGCCTTACACAGTTGATAACGCCTCCTTCAGGTCCTCCTGGAGGTTGGTATGCTGGGAAGATGCGACCGAGACTGGCAGCGGACTTGGTTCGTCGCTGCAATTTCTTCAAAAGCGTGGAGCTTAAGCTGGGTCTCCTTGCCATGATTTCCCTTCGCGGCTTCAGGATGTTCTGGTACCACATTAACGCGTCCTGCTTTGTACGCCACGGTGAAGGTAAAGGAAGCCAATTCTGCTGCCCATCGCATTTCAGGTGGCGTCAGCTTGGCCGTTTGTTTGGCAGGTAACACCCACCAGGGTTGTTATCAGTGTACACTGTAAACTCGGATTCCCAGAGGCATGTCCTGAACTTTTTCTGTAATGGCCCACATTTAAGAGCCAGCAGTTCCAAGCTTCTATGCTGCTGTATTATTCCATGTTCCTGCTCTGCCTTCGGCGCAGCCCCCGGACTCGCATAGCATATATGGATCAGTACGTTTTTCATGCAACGTCCTGGCATAGCAGCTGCACCCAACTAACCCTGAGCTTGCATCGGTCTCAACAATGAATGGCTGCGAGAAGGTCAGGGTGCCGTCAAGAATGGGAGCAGAGATAGCAAACCTCTTCAGTTTTTCAAGGAGGCCACCTCAGTTTCCAGTCCAGTCCATCAGTGATGTCCCTTGAGGGATTACCTCCTTTTATGCTGTGTTAGAATTTGGCTGGTCCTCCTATCTAGCGCATGGCAGTGGGGTGCAGCCAACTGTGAGGAAGGCCTGTTCATGAACTTGGCGGTAGTAATACACCGAAAAGGCCGAAGGACGCCCGAAGGGTTGACGTTTCTTGTCCGCAGGGACTCCCACTCTCTGCATCACTCTATCACCTTTTCTGGGTTCAAGGGGAAATACATGTGTGCTCGCAGACACCATGTGGCCTAAGTACCGTGATGTGCTTCTGCCCACACTACATTTTCTGGGCTCATCCTGAGAATTATGCTTGCCGAGACGTTTTTAAACACCTATATCCAGTACGTTCATATCAGTCTGGTCGAACGATGAAGCCGAGATACCAAAAAGGTCGCAGATAGTGTTGTAGTTAGTGGTTTGGAAAATTCTGATCTGCAATATGGCGTCCATCAGCCCGCAATAAAAAGTCCCTGGAGGTGCTATTGCACAAACCGATCTCGGCATTGCGACAGAAGCAATAAACCCAGCCTGTCTGCCAGGTCTGAAGGGCGGTCTGTGCCGGTCCTCCTTCAGCCACTGGTAGCTGGTAGAAGCCCGTGGCAGGTCTAGGCTGCAGAAGTACTCCCACCTCTCATAGCCCCTGAAGGGCATCATCGATGCGCGGTAAGGGGAAGCAATCGCCGGTGTGGTCTTGAGGTTTCAGCGCGCCGCTGTAATCCTGGCAGACCCGGACGATTCCCTGATGTTTCCTCACAACATCCGAACTGGAGATTGCGTAAGGAGTCTTGTTGGATTCACGGAATAATTTCCCTGGCTCCAATGCCGACTTGATAAAGTCTTGCACTTCTTCCATTGGTTTGGCGGAAACACCCTGTGAAGCCACCCGTCACTGGCTGTTATCATCTGAGTGTGGATCCTCGTGGCGTGACTAGGTCACATAACCATGTTCATCTTCGTCTCTCGGCCAAACACATGCTGCTGGTGCTTCTGATGTAGGGCGTGTCAATACTCGTGGCTGATCCTTTGTGTAGTCTCCGCTCGCCTATGTCCATCCGTTGATGCAAGGTCATGGGTTACGTCATTGGCCTGCCTTACACCAACTCTTCTGGTATCCGCACACCTTCCCATAAAGAATGGAAAGACTCACGGGATGGATCCTTAGCTGGGGGTTCAGCGTTGAGCCGTTTCACACGATGCCCACAGGCGCCGTGGATTCAGATAGAGGTCGCTCCTACTTCCAGTTGGCATCCTGTATCGGATGCGTCCTGAAACGGCCTACTGGGAGGCAAGTCCTGCCCACAGCGAGGCCAGTAGGAAAGGGCTGGTTAGATTTCCTCCTGGTGGCTCGTAGCCAATTACGAGGTTGCGTCGTTCTAAGCCCTCCATGGCACGTGCCCTCCAGTATCTTGCACTGACCGGGCACTGGTATCAGCTTGTGGGCCCCTCTACCAGCTACCCTTACTCTGGAGGTGCTTGGTTCAGCGGGGTCAGCTTCTGCTCTAGTTTGGATTGGCTCCATAGTAAGGCAAGGACAGATCCCAGTGGCTCCCATCTGACTCGGCTGGAGTCTGTCAAATCCTTAAGATAGGTCTCGCCCCACTCTCTCTTGAGAGCTGTCCGCATTCTTCGCAGGATGTTACTCCCAAATTACCCGGCACCGGAACTAACTGCGCTTCGAATTCTCCATATGGTGGTGCCTTTTGGTCGCACACTACCAGAACCCATCCTGTGGAAGGTAGTGCCCGCAATCTCAAGGTCGCGTGTCTATGAATAGCCTCCGTAGTGGACTTTCAAGCCTTTGGGCACCAGAAATAGAGACAAATCGGACACATCCTGCTGGATGCTCGCCGTCTGCTCAGTTGCTCACGGAAGAATGATTCCGTACGCTGTGTGAAAACCTGAGCTCCCGTGTCCCAGCAAGACATTTCACTCCACCCCAGCTAATCTTAACTAGGGCCTTCGGGGCACTCTCTCTACTGCTGTTTTTAAAAAGTGGAGCCTTACCCCTGTCCGGTCCACGGACTCACAGCCTCCGCACAGCTCACTGCAAAGCAGGCGACTTTAGTGTTCCGACAAAATTGCGCCTGGAAACCTGGTGGCCCCCACGGCCCATTCCCCTTATCCGGGCAAGTTCCTTTGAATATGCCCGGGAACTGGCAACGTCCACAAAGCATGGAGCGCTTGTCACCCCATACTGGCGCCGTGGGCCCCTGTTGACAGGTCGACTCCACCTCGCGCTGTTGTCCTGGCAGCATAGTTCCATCATGACTAGACATTTGCTGGCTGCTGCTGCTTTTAATACTTCAGCATAAACTGGCGCCGTTGTTGCTTGAATAGCCAGCCCCACAACACTGGGTCATACAGCCTCAGAGGTGACCTCACTGGTCCTAATAGCGGACACGTGACGGCTCCTTTGTCACGGCTGGGTGCCCAGCCACTTGTATGCCGTCCCGCAAACTCGAAGTAGGTTAGGGCTGGGGACTCGAGGCTTTAGGCGCCTTAAATTCCGGTTGCAAAGCCCGTCCCGTGACTGCCTCTGCCAGCCTCGCCCTTGCAGCAGTGATGTCTCTGTGAGGCTCCCATGATCCATCCAGTAGCGGGTGACCAGAATTGAGCAAACCGGAACAGCTCTCAGTGAGCAAGCTGAAGGCAGGTCTTGGCTCCCTTTCGCTGGTATGAAGAAGACTCGCTGCTGGAGCCTGGCAGAGATTGGTGTCCCCTATCTCCCAAAAGTCCCAACAGAACTTCGAGAGATTTCTCAGCACTTCGCTACCCTCCCCTATCACTCACCTCCATGCGGCCCTGCCCCCAGGCTGGCAGGACCATGCGCCCCTTCCTCCTGGGTGCCTTTATGGGTGTGCTAATTGAGCCCCATGTCCCCAACACCATTCTTGTCAACATCTCGATCGCCAGAACTTCTCCGGACGGTCCGGAACCGTTCCACAATCGTCGGGAGGGATCCGGCAGCTACGCCTGGCCCACGCTGGCCACAGCAGCCGTTACGGTGTGGCCTCCACCAATTTGCCTGTCGCTAACGTCCTCCTCCAATCATGCCTCACCCGATCCTCCTTCCGCCACTTACCCACGGACCCGTGTGATGAATGGACACGTAATTTAGGGACCCAAGGGCAATGGGAGGCGTGTACTCGAGACGCTTTCCTCAGTTTACAGTCTACGAACCATAAATCGCTGCCAGTTTATTCATTACAAACACAAATGTGTATCACAAGTGCATTATTGTTTCGCGCTTAAGTGCACGTGCTATCTTGACTAGCCTGGATCGCCATGCCATCCTGCAGAATGCTGACAACGCCTGGCGCAATGCGAGTTCCACTGTGTCCCTTGCAGAGCCTTCAGCGTCACGTAGGCCGCGCCAACAGATCGTGCAGATGTTCGCCTTAATAGGATGTCTTCTTGTTGTCTCTCGTCTCGCCTCAAGGGTTTGGTTATCTCTCGATCAATGGATTCCGTACTTGAAAATCCTGTCCGATCTGCGCCATTGGTGTGGAGGTCCGAAAATAGACTCCAACAAGTAACTGCTGGGTAGTAAGATTTATTTGGTAAACAAACAAAAACCCTATGGGAGCCCAGTTACACTGATCGCGCTGAAGATCATGCCACCGTAGAAAATGACCAACACCAAATTCGCGGGCAAACGACTGCCCTGGGTCACACATGAACCTCGTGCAGCTCTCTTTGACTGATAGAAAATTACTAATCACCAGAATGCGTTTTCTTAACCTATCTGATCTCAGCGATGGGGCCTAGTGCTGCGCATCTTTCTCTGAGTGCTCGCGTCGATCTTTCCTCTCGACTTTCACACTCGAGGGCAGCACCACGAACAATCAACAAGCCTGTGACAATTCGCATGTCACACATATATATATATATATATATATACATACATATATATATACTATATATATATATATATTTATTTATTTATTTATATTGATTGATTGATTGAATTAAGGATTTCATTTATTTATATCGTGCTTGCCTATAGTTGCTTGTGTACGTATATATGTATGCGCATGGATTATTTGCATGTAATTTTCTCATTGCAGGTACGATAAAGTTGAACACCCAACGATCGATGATGTGGTAAAAGGTGAGAGTATAGGAATCAACAGAATACACACAACACACACACACACACACACACACACACACACACACACACACACACACACACACACACACACACACACACACACACACACACACACACACACACACACACACACACACACACACACACACACACACACACACACACA
>NW_014583825.1:0-5494 GCF_000485595.1 Priapulus caudatus
GCGTGGACGCTCTCGTTCGTAGGCGTATAAATACGATAAATACTCGAGCAGTCTGGCCTCGGGCAAGGTAGCGTTCTGGCCGCGACAGACTGCTAGGACTGTTGACAAGTTGTTTGGTTTGACCGAATTGTGTGTGTGTTGTCCGGCACTTGCGTACGCAGCACGTATTTGTGTCAAATCTGTATACAGAGGTAAATAGCACTTGCGATCCAGATGTACAGCTTATATTATAATGCCATTATAATCACTATGTGACATTTAAGCTTATATACTATAGTAGTATGTATACTCGGCGTATTATAGGGATCAAGAGTAGAATATATAGGAGACGCAGTATGACACCGGGTTTCAACAGCGTTTGCAGTAGTTTTTCACTTGAAAATATCAGATCAATAGGATGAATAAATTAGTATTCAACTTCGCTTGTTAGTCGTTCTATGATTCTCCTTAATAATATGACAGCCACAATTACCTGAAAATCGTATGTTCTTCAAAAGAGTTCATTCTGAATACGGAACGTTCACACAGTTTTTCCAATGTTTCATCTACTTCGGGCCGAATGTGTGATATGCGGCGGCAGCACCAGGTTGTGTCAACTACGGGACGCTGGGGCTGTTGGGGATATTAGGTAAAGCACGTACAGCACTTGTTTGGCGCGTTCCTATGTATCCAGGAACACGACACAGAGGACGGGCTGCCATGGCAACACAGCTAAATCCAAACTGCAGCTCGGCTGAGCACACATTTATTTCTAGGAGGCATACAACAGTAAACCATCCGCAAATTGTTCACTCCGTTGGCATATTTCGGTGCTCTAGAAAGAACGGCTTTTTTGGGGATTTTCTTTCTGCGAAAATTCGGACTAGAGTGCAATAATTTGGCAATTAGTGCACGCAGGATTAGATGGCGCTCGTGACGTCTATGAGATCAGCATTCGCGTAAACTTGGTCCTTGGTTATGGTATTGCGTGAACATTCCGTCAGGCTTGCGTGCAGGACCGGTTGGTCTCTTTTGTGTTTGAAATGTGTTAGACAATTTGCGAGAAATATCGCGATCATAGGGGTGGGAAAGTGTCGAGCGAGCATAGAGTCATCGAATTGTAGTATATTTAAATGAATAATGTGTATGTTCGTGTAAGCGAAGTAACAGTGTGAGTGATTGTTTAAATTATTCTGTTCGGTGCTTATTCCAGAGACTGCCCCTATGGACGCCTTCTACTGTTGTTCACCACCTCTAGGCACGCTGGGATAACTGCCCTCCCACACGGCCGCTGAATACAATTGTGATGCCTAATATAATCGAGCCCCAGAGTTTCCGGTCATAGACAGATAGAACACTAATCGATAATAAACTTTTCAGGCGCTAAGAGCGAATGGTTGGGCAAACTGTGTGAACGCGTGTCGTATTCGAAAGACTTTTTTGAAGAAGCATGTATTATGGACTCTTTGATGATACTATCAGCAGCATTAAAGTCAGTGATGTGAATTTGCTCGCTGCGGCATCAGATCATGGCGTATCATCTCAATCGCTTTATAGTTATATCAAGTCAAAAATGGCTGCGAGCGTTTTAGATTTTTAAGCAAGGTACTGCATATTCATCCAGTGTAAACTTGAGATAAAAGCAGCTGCTGCTTGTATTTTTCCTGTTCAGATACACACTAGCAAAAAGGTGGCGTGATTCATTGAGATGCATGCTGGTGACGGGTATGCTAATACTAAAAGCTACCGTTACGGATGCTATATAAGCGTCAGTGATCGTTAGTGCTCATCGTGTTCTAGACTACTTCTTCTTTGGCGCATTAACGCTGGTTTTGGTGAGGACTTTTGTACATAACGTGTAAGCATGTGTAAATGTTGAATGTGTGTTGTGGTGTGTGTGTGGTGTGTGTGTGTGTGTTGTGGTGTGTGTGTGTGTGGTGTGTGTGTGTGTGTGTGTGTGGTGTGTGGTGGAGTGTGATACAACTCGCTCTGTTCAACGCTCCTTATTTCGCACGTTTGTTACTTGAACCCACGTTTGAAGGCTTATTTTTACGCAATGTGGGGAAGGGGCGATTGGCGAGAGCTTGGCATGACGTACACAGGTCATGACGATTGTACTCGCTAATATATATATAAAGTGTTGTTCGCCGAATGTGTGTTGTTCGCGCATAACTACTCGCAGCCTAGAGGAAACTAAGTCTTTCAGGAATCGCACGTCTGAGAGATTCTGGCTGAAACAAAAATGCAATAAAAAGTTAAAAAGTTAAACGACTCATAAAAAATTCTTATTGATCATAGATGGCGGTTAGTACGTACACACAACATCCGTCGAATCCATCGCGTATAAAACGTAATGGCGCAATGGGCGAACAGTCAACATCCGTCTGCTACACGTGATTCATGTTCGAGGCCCCGTCTGGGACTATTTCCCCTTTTTCCCCCTTTAACCTAACCTCTTAGTATGTAAATTTTTAATTTTATTTAACTTTTTAATTAATTAATTTATTTCATTTATTATTTTTTTAGTTTTATTATTATTTTTATTTTTCATGTTTTTTATCTTTTGCTTTCTTCTATTATTTTTACTGGTTGGGATGGGATGGGCATGGCTATGGCATGGGATGGCAGCGATGGGATGGGATAGGATGGATGGGATGGGATGGGATGGGTGGGATGGGGAGGATGGGATACGAGTACTATGGGAATGGCATGCTGGAATGGGATGGATGCATAGATGGATGCATGATATGATAGATACGTTAGAATGTTCCTTTTGTTCCTTTTTCTCCTTTACGGTACCTCTTTCGTTATGTTATTTATTTTATTTTAATTTATTTTGTTAATTTATTAATCTATTAAATTTATTATTTGTTTAGTGTATTAATTATTTTTATTTTTAATGTCTTTTATCTTTTGACTTTCTCTTATATATTTTTTTACTCGTTTGGGACTGGGATTGGGATGGGATGGGATGGGCTGGGAATGCGGAATGGATCGGGAATGGATGGGATGGGAATGGGATCGGGAATGGAATGGCATGGAGGGCATGCTCCGATGGCATGGGATGCGCATTGGGAATGGATGGGGCATGGGATGGGATGGGATGGATGGGATGGGATGGGATGGGATGGGAATGGCTGGGATGCATGGGATGGCATGGGATCGGATGATGATGGGATGGGATCTATGGGTTGGGATGCGGGGATGGCAATGGGATGGGATTGGACTGGGATGGGATGGATGGGATGGGATGGGATGTGGATGGGATGGGATGGAGGGATGGCTGATGGGATGGATGGGATCGGGATGGATGGGATGGGATGGATGGGGGGATGGGATCGGATGGATGGGATTGGATGGGATGGAATGGGATGGGATGGGATGGATGGGATGGGAATGGGATGGGATGCGATGGGATTGGTATGGGATGGGATGGGACTGGGGTATGGGATGGGGATGGAGATGTGTATGTCATGACATGGCATGGAGCTATTAGGCTGAATGGGATGAGATGGGATTGAGGATGGGATGGGCATATTGATTGATGCGGCTGGCGATGGATTGACTGGGATGGCATGGAATGGGATGGATCGGATGGATGATGATGGCATGGATAGATAGATAGTGTAGCATTCTTGCGGTATTGCTTTTCAAGCCAAGCGCTCACCCAGCTGAGTAACGCAACTCGATTGTCGCCCGGGCAACGCCGGGTATCTCGCTAGTGCGATACCCAAGGCTTTGACGATTATGAGAACTGCTTATACAGCGTTCAGCTTTTTCGCAAATTTCATCTCGACAGAGAAGTTTCAGCCGCAAATTTTGTTACGGGGGCTGTCTTTAAAAATCTAGCGTAATTCATAAAAATAAAACGCGGGTATTAAAGCCCTAGATTTCAAAACGCATAACCACACCAGCATACCCTGTACATAAAAAGAAACTTAACGCTTAACAACCGCTAACCATCTAGCATACCACTATACAAATCTAATGCACTTGTAACGCCATGAGTTTTCAGCGTACGTTCCTCACGAGCCTATACTACGTGCTCATCTGTTGTCATGAATATAATCAATAGAAATAAAATATAAAGATCAAAATAAATAGTATCTCTCTTCTTTCTATTTGATACTCCTCATGCATCTACCATTATTGGCAACTCTTCTTCGGTAAAGCCTTTCCTTACGTGCGTCTAATGGCCCAGGCTGTGTTTACCTCTCATAGACTGCATTTAGTTACCCTAATAACAAATACGGTACTGAAAGATCTTCACGAACTCGCGCTCGGCGGGCATCGGAGGCAAAGATCTCGATCACGAACCACAATAAGCCGGGGCTAACCAAGAAGTCTGAACTGACGTGTGGGCATGATAGATGAGTTAATCTATTCTTCATTTGTATGACTAACAGAAGCAGACCACATGCCCGTGTTCACCGCACCTGGCACGCACAGCGTTATATGCCGCACGCACAGCCGTATGACGTTCTCGAGTGACAAGCAGTGCAGGCAGGAGATGCCAAGTTATAGCGATCGCAAGAAATCAGCAGTTGACTAGCACATAATTTTAGCTATCATTAAAGAGAATGCTGATATAGCATTTGCATAATATGGTATTGGATTATAACTAGGAGGTGGTCGAGTAATAAGGAGTTAGTCTAATAACCCTAATATACGTAAGAAAAGTCTAATATGTCATAAGTCTAGTTTATCTAGTATACGTATATTAATATAGTCCTAATATAGTCTATGATTACGACGCATCTCGCTGATTATATTGGTCATAACTGCAATGCCTCCATTATAAGATCAAACACTCAACCCGTCTGCGTCCATTAACTTTCCATGCCGAAACTGAGAGAGCGCGAGGCGAGAGCGAAGAGGCGCGAGAGAGAGACGAGAGAGAGAGAGAGAGGCGAGCGAGCGAGAGAGCGAGCGCGAGAGCGAGAGAGCGAAGAGACGGCGAGAGAAGAGAGATGAGAGAGAGAGAGAGAGAGAGAGAGAGAGAGAGAGCGCGCGCGAGAATACGAGAGAGATAGCTAGTTAATGACGTTAGAATCAATCGGGGAACACACTCTCATCTGTGTCCGGGATGGTTCTTGATTGATCGATGATTCACTCCATTAACTCACACATAGATGAGCACCAGTAAAGTCCGCCAGGCGAGCAATGCCGGTGTACACGCGATGATGTTTGGTGGAGTTATTGATGCAGCGAGAGAACAGGTCGGGGAGGGAGTCTAAACGCGCAGGCGTGGTAAATGTTGTGCGTGTTTGCTGTGCAGCTGAGATCGCGCGGCGATGGGGACGTTCCCCTGCAGCCTCTGCAAAGTTGCTGTCATGTGTTGGAATATAGGTGATATACTCTCGGGTGAAGCTATTATAAACGCCAGACATGCACGCACGCTCGGTCGAACGCATGCACGCATACGCACGTACTGGGACACGCATACGCACACGTACACAGACGCACTCACACACACACACACACACACACACACACACACACACACACACACACC
>NW_014583826.1:0-1034 GCF_000485595.1 Priapulus caudatus
TAAGAGATTTCATCATATATCATTCACACACACCCTTCCTCTCTCTCTCTGCTTATTGCTGTATTATTATTGTTATTGGTTAAGAGATTTCATCATACATCATTCACACACACCCTTCCTCTCTCTCTCTGCTTATTGCTGTATTATTATTGTTGTTGGTTAAGAGATTTCATCATATATCATTCGCTGTATTATTATTGTTGTTGGTTAAGAGATTTCATCATATATTATTCACACACACCCTTCCTCTCTCTCTGCTCATTGCTGTATTATTATTGTTGTTGGTTAAGAGATTTCATCATATATTATTCACACACACCCTTNGAGAGAGAGAGAGACAGACAGAAATGGAAACCTAGAGACAGGCGGAGAGAGCGCGTTTGTGTACACACGTGTGCGCGTGTGTGCGTGCGCGAGTGTGTGTGTGCGTGCGTGCGTGCGTGCGTGCGTGCGTGCGCGTGTGCGTGCGTGCTCTAACCTGCTCTATAACCCAGAGACGTCGTATATTGTATGCGTAGCGGCGCGTCAATGCAGCGCTATCAGTGCTATCGGTGCATCTATGCGGCAGTGTTTACAGAAGCATTGTAGTACTGCTGCCGCCGCTGCTGCTGCCGCTGCTGCTGCTGCTGTTATTGGCTGACGGTGCTGCTGCTGCTGTTGTTGGCTGACGTTGCTGCTGCTGCTGCCGCCGCTGCTGCTGCCGCTGCTGCTGTTGTTGGCTGACGTTGCTGTTGCTGCTGCTGTTGTTGGCTGACGTTGCTGCTGCTGCTGTGCTGCTGTTGCTGTCTGCCGTTGCTGCTGCCGCTGCCGCTGCCGCCTCTGCTGCTGCCTCCTCCGCTGCCGCCGCCGGCGCCGCTGCCTCTGCCGCCGCTGCAGTTGTTGTCAGACGATGTCTGACGGGCTTGGCATAGACGGCATTGTTGCATGCCAGCTGATAAGATCAAGCTGTCCTAGAACTTACCTGTCTGCTTGTCTGTCTGTCCGCACGCGTCTCTATCCACCTATGTGTGTCTCCCCCGTTCTCTCTCTCTCTC
>NW_014583826.1:2504-5493 GCF_000485595.1 Priapulus caudatus
GGCGGACGGGGCGTCGCGCCGCCGCGCTGGTGGCGCCCCGCGCGCCGGCGGACGTCGACGCCACAGAGGGCGGGCCGTCTTCTGTCGAGTTAGGCGGCGCCGCGTCGGAGCGCCGAAACCAAAGAGCTTGCCAGCCTGGTGGCTGCGCGAGGAGCAGCCGCCGCTCGCCGCGCCGGGGAAAAAACCCAAGACGGAATGCCAAAGGTCACCGAGGTCAGAGGTCAGAGGTCGAATGCGGAGTCGATCGTGACACGAGTGGTAGCTGTGATTTGACAGGAACTGCAGTCGACGCCCCCTGGTGGTAGTCGACGCCACCTGGTGGTCGGTCGACAGCCACCTGGTGGCAGGACGGCTGCACTCTGCCTGGCTGATGAATTAGACGTCACGTGGTCAGTGACTAGTGAGCGTGGACTCTCGCCATCACGCTGTCGCCACCTGGTGGTGCATTCATTGAATGTCGTTAATACTTATGACAATAATAATAAAATAATAACTAAATAATAAGTTATAACTAAATTGCAGCCAGCATATATAATATATATAAATATATATATATATATATGTGTGTTTTGTATGGTACGTAGTGCGTGTTAATGTAGGTTCTATAGTTAGCTGTTAGTATTTGTGCGTTGTACATATACACATATACACATACTTGAATGTACTGCTTCTGTAAAGAGTAGTTGCGTCAGAATAAAACACAGAAAGTTGTACAGAAACCTGCGAGTTGGCAATCGATTGAGACGAATAGGAAGTAATTCAGAGAGGAGGTGGAAGGGGGAGAAGGAGGAGAGGATAGCGAGGAGAAGGAATAAGGAGAATGAGAAACAATTAGGATGGGGATGCAGAGGAAGGAAGCGGGATGAGAAGGAAAGAGCGGGAATGAAAGGCAAGGAAGGGCGATGAAATTGAAGCTAGAGGGTGAGAAGGAAAGAGCGGGATGAGAAGGAAGGAGGAATAATAAGGAAGTAGGGGAATGAGAAGCAAGAATGAAGTGATGAGAAAGGAAAGAAGGGGGATAGGAAGGAAAGAGGGAGCGGTGGACACATGGGGTTGAGAAGGAAGGAGGGGATGAGAAAAAGGGGGTTGAAAAAAGGAAGAAAGGGTTTGAAAAGGAAGCAAGATCGGAAAATAAGAAGAGAAGGCAAACAATACGGCCACCTTATTACACAGGGGTGGAGCCGACGGCAAGTCAGATAGTGGTTTACACATTTAACACCGACCAATCAGAATCACGCTACCATCTCCACCAATGACAGCCGTTGTTAATAAAAAGAACAAATATGGCGGCGAGTGGTGTCATATTGCTGACAACACAGCATTTATTGACGTTTAAATACATGACTTTTTCAATTCCAACGAAAGACAAGAAAGCGTGGTGACTAGATACACTCGTACATACTATGCATATGTATATATATATATATATATATATATATATATTATATGACTTACTTCATTTTCTCACAAATCACAACAATGCAACTCATAATTAATCAGTTTAATTAATCTAATTACTCAACGACGATTCCCATCGTTAACTTAAGCATGACGTAATCGCGCGCGTCGGCAGCCCACTAGGTGGCGCCACCGGAGGCAGCGCCAGCAAAGGTGGGCAGTCAGGCGTGGAACGCAGCCACGTGCGCTCCCCATATTGGTGGCAATCGAAAGCGTGCACTCAGACCTTATCGGCTCGCTGCTAAAACTTGCCACCTACTTGCAAAAAAATCAACCCGCAAGACTTAATACTGATACACATATATATTATGCAGTATATATATATATATGTATATGTACACACACATACGATATATATAATATAATAAATTATGGAAACAGACAATGGAAATTTCATGGCGCATACATGTACATAAGCTAGGCAGCACATTGATGCAATCTGAACAAAATATTCATAAAAAAAAAAATTTTCGCTCAATATACAAGAGAATCCGGCGAATCGAACAGACAAAAACGTAAAAGTACAAATCACGAATCGCCGATCCGTCGCCGTCGGCAACACCAGCGACGGTGACGTCAGCAGCGGCGACGGTGACGTCAGCGGCGGCGACCTCTGGTGGCCCGGGGCGACGAGCGCGGGCGGCGCGACGCCGTCGCCGCCGCCGACGCGCGCGTAGTACTGTCGCATGACGCGCTCGTAGTCGAGCGCCATCTGGTGGTCGTGCAGGTGCTGGCGGAGGCCCTGGATGACGGGGTCGTCGGGCGACATGTGTTCTACATCCGTGAGGTAACTGATCGCCTCCTGAGTGCAGTCTATGTACCCGGCCAGCAGCACTTCGCGGTCGGAGAGAGGCGCGCCCGGGGGAGGTGCCCCCTCCCCTTCCTCCTCGTCCTCGTCCTCTTCCTCGTCCCCCTCCTCTGAAACGTCCTCTCGGCTTCCTTCTTCCTCCTCCTCTGAGGTCGCTGCGTCTTGCCGGTCGCGCGCGGAGGAGGAGGAGGAGAAGGAGGGATGCTGCTGATGCTGATGCTGCTGGGTGTTGATGGAGCGATTCTCAGCTGTAAGCAGATAGAGAGAGAGAGAGGGTGTGAATAATAATAATAATAATAATAATAATAATAATAATAATAATAATAATAATAATAATAATAATAATAATAATAATAATAATAATAATAATAATAATATAGCAATAAGCAGAGAGAGAGGAAGGGTGTGTGTGAATGATATATGATGAAATCTCTTAACCAACAATAATAATAATACAGCAATAAGCAGAGAGAGAGAGGAAGGGTGTGTGTGAATAATATATGATGAAATCTCTTAACCAACAATAATAATAATACAGCAATAAGCAGAGAGAGAGGAAGGGTGTGTGTGAATGATATATGATGAAATCTCTTAACCAACAACAATAATAATACAGCAATGAGCAGAGAGAGAGGAAGGGTGTGAATGATGTATGATGAAATCTCTTAACCAATAACAATAATAATACAGCAATAAGCAGAGAGAGAGGAAGGGTGTGTGTGA
>NW_014583827.1:0-314 GCF_000485595.1 Priapulus caudatus
GATCTAAAGATTGAGAGAGCCAGAGCGAGAGCCGAACAAAGATTGAGAGAGCCAGAGCGAGAGCCGAACAAAGATTGAGAGAGCCAGAGCGAGAGCCGAACAAAGATTGAGAGAGCCAGAGCGAGAGACGAACAAAGATTGAGAGAGCGAGAGTGAGAGAAAGAAGCAGAAACAGAAGCAGAGAGAGAAAGAGAAAGAAGCAGAAACAGAAGCAGAGAGAGAAAGAGAAAGAAGCAGAAACAGAAGCAGAGAGAGAAAGAGAAAGAAGCAGAAACAGAAGCAGAGATTGAAAGAGAAAGAAGCAGAAACAAAAG
>NW_014583827.1:4973-5492 GCF_000485595.1 Priapulus caudatus
ATTGAGAGAGCGAGAGCGAGAGCCAAACAAAGATTGAGAGAGCGAGAGCGAGAGCCGAACAAAGATTGAGAGAGCGAGAGCGAGAGCCGAACAAAGATTGAGAGAGCGAGAGCGAGAGCCGAACAAAGATTGAGAGAGCGAGAGCGAGAGACGAACAAAGATTGAGAGAGCGAGAGCGAGAGCCGAACAAAGATTGAGAGAGCGAGAGCGAGAGCCGAACCTCGCTCTGGCTCTCTCTCAATCTTTGTTCGTCTCTCGCTCTGGCTCTCTCAATCTTTGTTCGTCTCTCGCTCTGGCTCTCTCAATCTTTGTTCGTCTCTCGCTCTGGCTCTCTCAATCTTTAAGACGAACAAAGATTGAGAGAGAGCCAGAGCGAGAGACGAACAAAGATTGAGAGAGAGCCAGAGCGAGAGACGAACAAAGATTGAGAGAGAGCCAGAGCGAGAGACGAACAAAGATTGAGAGAGAGCCAGAGCGAGAGACGAACAAAGATTGAGAGAGAGCCAGAGCGAGAGACGA
>NW_014583828.1:0-483 GCF_000485595.1 Priapulus caudatus
GTGTGTGTGTGTGTGTGTGTGTGTGTGTGTGTGTGTGTGTGTGTGTGTGTGTGTGTGTGTGCATGCATGTGTGTTTGCACAGGTGTGTGTGCATGTGTGTTTGCACGGATGTGTGCGTATTTTTGTTTTTAAATCCATAAATACATCGAGCAATTTTATCTGTATCTTGTTGCTATCGGTGCTTATCTTGTTTCCCGTTTATTTCTAGGATGAGAAAAATCAGATAATGAAAACTAATGTATGGCTTCGACAGGTAACGTATATTTAGTGTTTTACATACTGTTAGCACCTAATATCGGTAAACATGCAGCCACGTATTACTGCAATCAAATTATATACGCGCTGACTCACCCCCTAGCTTGGTTCAGTCTTTCAGATAAACGCCTCTCCTCCGTCTCTCTCGCTCTCTTCCTAGCTCGTTCTCCTCTCTCTCTATCTTCCCCCCCCCCCTCTCTCTCTCTCTCTCTCTCTCTCTCTCTCTCT
>NW_014583828.1:4989-5490 GCF_000485595.1 Priapulus caudatus
GGCATGATTCATCCCGTTCATATGCGGTTCGACTCGGCGCTTGCTCTCCGCATCTTTCGCGGCTTTTTAAGGTTTGCGAGCCAGCCGCGCCACAGTGCCCCGGCCTGCGTCGCCCGACCGATCCGATCGATGTGTCAATAGATTGGCCATGGTCCGCCCTTCTCGCACACGCCGAGAAAAAAACTGTCTACAGAATTCGTCTCAGTCGGCTCACGCAAATGGCACATATTAAAAGTTGCGCGTTCCGTATCGACCCTGTACAGTGGCAGTACAGACGCTGCATAGACGGCAGCTTATACCATAGTCTTAGTCCATAGCTAGACCATAGTGAGCCTTAGCGGCCTAGAGCCATAGCGGCCTAGCGGCCTAGAGCCTTAGCGGCTTAGAGTCCATGCGGCCTATCAACTCCACCCCCCCCCCAAAACAACACACACACACACTCGTATGAACGCACACACGCGTATATATATATATATATATATATATATATATATATATATA
>NW_014583829.1:0-4795 GCF_000485595.1 Priapulus caudatus
AGAGAGGAGAGAGAAGTGTGCGCGATAGAAAGTACGGGAGAGAGGAGAGAGGAGGGAGAGAGAGAGAATAATAGTTAAGACACATGCCTAGTGGGGCAGGTATGTGTAAATGTTAAAAATTGTGGGGTTTGTGCTCAAAGCACCAAAATCGGCGTGTATGATGTTAATGGCATACTAAATGAATTCAGATATACAGCCAAGCTGAACCATTTCCGTAACGCCCCGCAACATTGAAAACTCCAAGATGGTCACGACATGCCGAGAGGTGGGAGAGGCTGGGGATGCTAGCTGTCTCTATCGCCTCACAGGTGACGTCACGATGACGTATAATAGAGACTTGAGTGTAGCATTAAAACACAAGTCTACGTTTATATGTTTAAACAGAACGCCACGCATTCAGGCAAAATAGAAAACCCGACACGCACTCAATACGTTTGATGCCGCGAAAGCGTAGCAAACGATAGCCCACAATAGAGTCAGTAGTGGATTCAACCCCATTTTTAAAATGGTACTATCATGTAAAAAAAATCTGCATGTACAGAGTATACAGAAACGACGCTTGCAACACCACAATTAGTATTAATATAGACACATATCTGCCGCTAATAATGTAATATCTAGACACTAAGACGCCTTAAGCAGCAACCAGATGACCCACGGACTCGGACTTGTCTCCATTTATTATTACTTCATCTACATTGCTTTGGAATTCGTAATAACGAGTTAAATACTTTATATTCATCGTAAGTACTCAGAGTCTGTCTTCGTAAATCATAATTTGTATGATACGTACATCGGTCTAACGTTTTCCCTTAATTTTACCAAAACCAACCACGAATCAATCTGATACTGAAGGATTATAAAATGGAGGATTAATAAAAGAATATTAAATAGACGATAAACCGTCGATCGACAATAACAGATTATCATATATATAATTATTAAAAAATTATAACAATAATAAGACACCGACAGGACGACATGAAGTGTCGCATCGTATGTAACTGCATGAAGTAACAAATAATTATACATAATAATGTTCACTACAAATAATTATACATAATAATGTTCACTACAAATAATTATACATAATAATGTTTACTACAAATAATTATACATAATAATGTTTACTACAAATAATTATAACAATGATAAACCATCGATAACACATGGAGGGTGCAGCGTGGCATCGTGTGTATATCGTGGATATTATAATATATCATATTAAATATATTATATAATATATAATGCGTTCACTACAGCTGCGACAGTTCTGCTGCTTGATATATTTGCCGTGGACTTCACCTGTACAGACACATTACCGCTGTATATTAGCGAGCTACAAGCACACCTACAGCCGGAGGGGGAGGAAAGGAGGCGCATGGGGGAGGGGAAGAGGCGCAGGGGGGAGAAGGGCGGCGGAGGAGGGAGGGATGGACGGAGGGACTTTCTGTTTGGCATGTTACCGGGAAGTGCGATGATGACGTGCAAAAATAAATATGAACCCGCGTTGTTAACAGCATCATTACGTACGTGCGTGCGTGCGTGCGTGCGCTTGGATTCGTGCATACGCGCGTACCTGTGGGTGTGTCTGCTCTCACGTGCGTTAGTGTGTGCGTACGTGTGTGCGCGCGTACGCGGGCATGTGCGAGCTTCGGTCCGTGCGCGTATGTGTGAGCTTGGGTCCGTACGTGCGTGCGTGTATTTTGGGCGCATTCTTCAGTCTTTTGCAGACACGCACCTTGTGCGTTCAACGAAAATATGCACGCGTTTACACAAATAAATTAACGTGCAAAATATTTTACAAAAATCGAACAACTTCGCAAACATTAAACCCACTACAAACACTCACACACACAACAACAACCGCGTTCACAGCTCACTGTAACTCCCAACACACTGTTCACACACGCACGCACGCACGCACACACACACACACACACACACGCACGCGCGCACGCTCACATACCTACATACACACACATACACGTACACACACGCGCACACATATGCACGCACGCACGCACGCTCTCTCTCTCTCTCTCACACACACACACACACACACACACACACACACACGCGGCACCACAGCAGCAGGCCACACACACAGACACGCACCGCACAGCCACGCACAGCAACGCACGCACTGCACGCACGCACGCACGCAACGCACACACACACAGACACAGGCACACAGCCGCGCGCAATTACTTTGTCAGGGCAGTTTAAAGCGCTTCATCTCCGTGGGTGACAAGCCTGACAGCCCTCCTCATTATCACACCCCCCCGCCCCCGATATATATATATTATAATATATATATATCCTATATATATATATATATATATATCCTGATATACGTATATATATATAATATTATAATATATATATATATATCCTATATATATATATAGTTATATCTCCTATATATATATATATATATATGGACAAGCGCCATCCCCTTTCAAACTCAATTTTCAAACATTTCATAATTAATTAATAAAAAATACAAATTATCATTTATATTGCGCTCGTGAAATTTAAAATCAAAATCACAGAATAACAACTCAATTTATTAACACGTTGCGAAATTAATTCACACTTCCAAAATAATTCTGATAAGACAAATTCCTTCAATCATTGTAAAAATTCATTTCTAACCGTACATTTATTTTCAAAACACAAACCAATTTACTCAACTTGCATTTTAATTGAGAACGTTAACATAAGGCCTCTTCACACGAGACTCGTATTTCTGAATAGCCGGATTTGCGCCAATACCGTATCTGAGACAAATAACGCGGCCGAAGCATTCACGACGCTGATTTCGCGGCTCCAGAAATACCGGTATTTGACGAGCTGCGAGCTGCTTTAAACAAATCAAGAAACAATGCGAAATATAACACAATGAATGCGGCACCAACTGCCGATAAAATACGTAGACGGTCGCGCGCTAGACCAGTTCCACTCCGCGGTTACACTGAAAGCTGTCCGAGCGCGGACCAGTCTAAATAAAATACGCGGTCTTCAGAAATCCGGTATTTAGCGTTCACACGAGGAAATGCGCGTCCAAGAAATGCCGGTATTTCTCAAGCACGCAATTATTTCGGGTGCTGGGAAGGCCTCGTATTTCCATGAATATACCGGTATCTGTTTAGATAACCGATTTCTTGGGCTCCGTATTTTGGCTCGTGTGAACGCTAAATACCGATTTGCTTGCTACGTGTGAACGGCGGCCTATAAATACGAATATGTCAAATCTGCTTGCATTACCCTACACAAATGAAATTATACAGTTTTAATTAATTTACAGAATAGCACGAATCAGTCACTAAGTTTGCAAATTAATGTTATTACTTTTAACATTAATCCGCAGAAATGCGAAATCTAACTGTATTGTTTTTAGACTTATTATAGGTAACAACGACAAATGTATAGGGCTTAAATTAAACAAATTAATCATACAGCTTTCAAACATATATAAATGTTTAACAATCAAGAGCTCATCTAACAATCAATTTATGCAACTTCCAATCTATTCAAGACCTCTGATAATCACTTTAATAAACGTTTAACAATTTGCCGCCCTCTGGTTGTTTTCCGGTCCGTGTGCAAAACTATTCAGGAAACTTTCGTAATCAATTCATAGGACTTTCAATCTATTCAATACAGCTTTCCTGAACCAGCCAACTAGCAAACCAAACTCTAAATCAATTTAATTCCTAAAATAGTGCCCGGATGCTTCAGCTCTCTCTGCTCTCTCATCTCTCATCTCCCTCCTTGTCTCATCTTTCCTCTCTCTCTCTCGTCTCTCTCTCTCTCTCTCTCTCTGTCTCTCTCACATTCTCTCTCCTCTCTCTCTCATTCTCTCTCTCGCTTTCTCGCAATTCAACTCTCTCAAATCATAACTTTATTATGTTAACGCCTAGGAACCATTTCGATATGCAAAACTGCGTGTTAGAAATTAAAAATCAGGTTAATCAATTAAAGGTCATTAACCAACTCATTAGCGTGCCAATTCAACGTGACTTTCGAACGAAACAATCAAACAAACCACGTAATTATCCTCATTTCACCAAATCCGTGACAATTTAATCTTCTCTTGTCTATTTCATCTTTACTGGTTCCGGCACGTCTGTTTGAAAGAGACCCGCACTGATGTGGTTAGTTAGAGACGGTGCGCTCACCGCCTTCTCTCTCTGATGACAAACATCACGAATATTCAATCAAAGCCCATATCAAAATCAAAGCTACTCAAACTCAAACGAAATGTTGTTTCTCTGAAAGTCTGTCACAAAAAGTAGCTATATTATCATTATTATTATGATGATGATGATGATGATGATGATGATGATGATGATTCGATGATTATTATTATATTATATATATATATACATTTCTCAGCCTCCCAGTATGACGCGGTGCACGGTAAATCCACACACAACTCGGCCACACGCGCGCGGCGCGCGCGTACACACACACGCCGCACGGCACGGCACGACCACGCACGCACCGCACACTAGTCCACACACACACGCAGGCTCACGCACTGCACGCGACGCCAACGCACGCTACGGCAACCTGCCTACCACTAAAGCATACAATCACCTGCTACCTATAACAATCTACACAGCTTACTGAGTTCCAATATTTTTCCAACTTCCAACTATATATAACTATGAATATTTCCACCTTTTTCACAAAATATAGCGTGATGAAGATTCTGTTCACTTTTTATGGTTACATTGCTGCATTATAACTTCCTTAATTTTACTATAATTATTGTTCGATGTGAACA
>NW_014583829.1:4805-5487 GCF_000485595.1 Priapulus caudatus
CACCGCCCCCCTCCCCCCATAGCGGGGACCAGCGTATGCATGCATGCCCCATAGCGGGGACCAGCGCATGCACGCATGCCCCATAGCGGGGACCAGCGCATGCATGCATGCCCCATAGCGGGGACCAGCGCATGCATGCACGCCCCATAGCGGGGGAGCGGGGAGCAGGGAGGGGGCAAGCAGCACACCTAGCAGCATAGCAGAGAGCAGCATATCATTCCTAGACATCTATCAGAAATGTCGGTGTGAAAGCGCGCGGGGTATCGACAACAACAACACCATCCGATATACGTGTTACGTATTTTGTCCCGAAGAGTGTGACGTGTGAAGACGGGGCAAAAGCGATCTTCTGAAGAATAAATCGTAGAGTGATATGAGAGAGATCCGGGAATCCGGGGCGGGAGCGGGTGAGGGGCGGGAGCGGGGGCGGGGCTGTTGGGTGAGGGGCGGGGCTGTGAGGGGCGGGGCTGTGAGGGGCGGGGCTGTGTGATGAGGGGCGATGCTGTGAGGGGCGGGGCAGGGCGGGAGATGTGGGTGAGCTCTAGAGAAGGCCACACCTAGCAGCCGCCGTTAGCTCGTCATCGCTGGTGTCTGCCCGCGTGCGCGTGCGCGGGGGGGGGGGCGATATTAACACAGGTGTCGTATGTAGCGATGCACGTCTCCGCCCTCCTCCCGTCCCCTC
>NW_014583830.1:0-2892 GCF_000485595.1 Priapulus caudatus
GTTGCTGACGCGTTACCTTCTGGCTCTACATGGTACGTTGTGCGTTCTACCATGTACGTTGGCGTATCACATGTACGTTCGTGTCTACATGTGACGTTTGTTCTTACATGGTTGACTTTCGCGGTCTACTGTGCGTCGTCTGTACATGGGTTGTTACGTGTGTCTTCTCTCTGTGACTTTCGTGTCTACATGTACGTTCGTTCTGACCCTGTCGTTCGTTTCTTACATTACGTTGCGTTCTGACAGTGTGACGTGTGTCTACATGTGACGGGTACGTTCGTTCTACACGTACGTTCGTTCTACATGTACGTTCGTTCTACATGTACGTACGTTTACGTTATTCTGCCTTAGCGGACACGCGTCTGCGCGTTTGCCCCGCGCTCGTAGATTCCTTCTTATGCACCAGATTTCTTCCTCTCTGCAGATTCCTTCTTATACTCACCCGCAGATTTCTTCATTTTTGCAGATTCCTTCTTATACTCGCTCAGCGAGTTGTTCACGCTCGCTCCTCCACCGGTCGTCGAATATCGAATCTCGGCAGGAAACCTGAGCTGTCGTCGCCGCTCCGCAGGCTGTGTAAACACGCACGGGACAAAAAAAACCTCCCCTCTCACTCCTCTCTCCCTCCCCCTCCTCTCCTCCCTCCTCCCCCTGCTCTCACTCCCCCTCCTTCTCCTCCGCCTCTCCTCCGCCTCCGCCTCTTCCCGTTAATGAATTCGACACGCCGCCTCTTCACATTTTTTTCTGCGGGTTTTTGATCTCCTTATGATCACAGTTTTTGTTCCGTAAATATCGTCACGGTATAGTTAAACCAGGTGCTGTGTGTGTGTGTGTGTGTGTGTGTGTGTGTGTGTGTGTGTGTGTGTGTTGTGTTATGTGGCTCGTGTGTGTGCTGTGCTGTGGGAGTGCGTACTTTGGGGGGAGCTTGTTGTGTATGGGTGCTTGTTGTGTGGGCGGGCAGGACTGGCTGTCGTGGTGTGTGGTGGTGTGTATGTGTCGTGAGGCGCTGTCGCGTTGCTGGGTGCTGTGTGTGCGTTGTTTGTTATTGTGTGTGTGTGTGTGTGTGTGTGTGTGTGTGTGTGTGTGTGCTTGCTTGTATGTGTGTGTGTGTGCGTGTGTGTGTTTGCGCGCGCGCGTGTGTGTTTGTGTGTGTGTGTGTGCGCGCGCGCGCGTGTGTGTGTGTCTATATAGAGACACGGCACTTCTCTTCCGCCACCTGCGGTCTCCGGATATTGAGTGCACACGAATATATCCGGAGCCGCGTCTGCGTTTCCCGCGCGTCGCTTGTTGCCATGTTTACACACACGCGCGCGCGCGAGAGAGAGAACGAGAGATAAAATGGCGGCCGCGCGACAGCTGCGCTATTGTTTCAGAAAAAACGCGAACAAATTGCACCACAATTCCCGCGTACGTTTCTCTCTAACGGGCGCCACCCAGGTCTCGCCTATCGATTTTATTCTGGCCGATGTTGACACTCAGTATTGTGTTCTTTGTACACAGCGCAGGTGCTCTCTACATATAAAGACTAAATCATCATTTCTATCATCATTCATCTTCCTCACACCGTTATGATAAAATATTGCGCGATGAAATAGCGATGAATTATTGCAAATGCACACACAAACACGACGCGCAGTAAATGAATAATGTTCCGTTATTCTGTCGGCGCTTTGGAGTCGGCGCGGTGAGTGGTTTGGACTGCTTTTGCGCTTTTAACGGCAATAGTCTGCGTGGTTCCGCTGTCGCCCACCAGGTGGCGTTTGGGTCGCGCGAAGACGAGGACTTCTAGGATGGTGAGTAGACTGGCTCCGGCGAAGGCTCCCATCAAACCACCGATGTCACCTGCCGAGGGATGTTGGAATTGATCACGATGTGAGATGTCATACACGCGTCACGAAGTTCATTTATTAATCATCGGGTGTTATTTTAGTAGTCGTCGCCGCCATCGTTGTCATCGTCATCGTTGTCACCGTCGCCATAGTAGTCATCATCATCATCTCATCTCGGAGAGAGAGAGACAGAGAGATAGAGAGAGAGAGAGAGAGGGAGAGAATGAGAGAGAGAAAGAAAGGTAGAGAGAGAGAGACCGGGAGATAGATAGATAGAGAGAGAGAGAGAGAGAGAGAGAGAGCGGAGAGAGACAGAGAGACAGAGAGAGACAGAGAGAGATATAGAGACACAGAGAGATATAGAGACAGAGAGAGATATATCGAGACACAGAGACATATAGAGACAGCGAGAGATATAGAGACACAGAGATATATATATATATATATAGAGAGAGAGAGAGAGAGAGAGAGACAGAGAGAGAGAGAAAGAGAGAGAGAGAGAGAGAAAGAGAGAGAGAGTAGAGTGTGACTATACTCACAGATGAGGTCCTCTCCGGTGTAGGAGGGCTCCGTCCACACGGTCTGGTTGGCCGCCGATGCGTAGTACACCTCGACAATAACGACATTTTTCCTGTAGAAGCAAACACGGGGTTGTGTGCACACGACAACATACATGGATGCAGATAGCGAGATAGGAAGAGAAGGAGAGCGAGAGGTAAGGTGGAGAGATAGCAAGATAGGAAGGGAAAGTGAAAGAGAGGTAGAGTGAGATAGAGAGAAGGGGGAAATAGATGATGAAGAGAAAATGAAACCGAGAAAGTTAGATAGAGACAGAGAGAGAGAGGCCAAGAGAGGAAGAAAGATAGAGAGTGAGAGTGAGACCAGGAGAGAGAGAAAGAGAACACGATAGAGAGTAAGGGGGAGGCATGAGAGAGAGAGAGAGAGAAAGAAAGAGAGAGCGAGAGAGAGAGAAAGGGAGAGAGAGAGAAAGGGAGAGAGAGAATTAAAAGAGGGGTAGTGATTGATCACACACACACACACACACACACACACACACACACAC
>NW_014583830.1:5127-5485 GCF_000485595.1 Priapulus caudatus
TTACATGTACGTTCGTTCTACATGTACGTTCGTTCTACACGTACGTTCGTTCTACGCGTACCTTCGTTCTACATGTAGCCTACGTTCGTTCTACGCGTACCTTCTTTCTACATGTACGTTAGTTCTACGCGTACCTTCGTCCTACATGTACGTTCGTTCTACATGTACGTTCGTTCTATATGTACGTTCGTTCCACACGTACGTTCGTTCTACATGTACGTTCGTTCTACATGTACGTTTGTTCTACATGTACGGTCGTTCTACATGTACGTTCGTTTTACACGTACGTTAGTTCTACGCGTACCTTCGTTCTACATGTACGTTCGTTCTACATGTACGTTTGTTCTACACGTACGTT
>NW_014583831.1:0-1145 GCF_000485595.1 Priapulus caudatus
CCTCGTCTCTCTTGTCTCCCTCCTCTCTTCTTTCTCTCTCTCTCTCTCTCTCTCTCTCTCTCTGTTTCTCTCTCGCTCTCTCTCTTTCTCTTTCACATCTAGCTGACTTGCCTGTCTCTCCAAATCGTACTGCTTCTTCTTCATGCCCCTCTCTTTTCCACTCGAGTGAACAGCCTCTGTCTGATACAAGCCCCCAGACGAGATAGTAAGGCTATATCAAGCCATACCCCATGCATGAAAAAACTTTACAGATGTTACTATATCTAAACTCAAGGATTGACGGCGCTGTAATCATATAATCTTGCCCTTACTTCCCATTACATAACTGTAGCGCTAACACTATTAAGTTCTCATAACAATAATTTTCCTGAATTAAATTTTGCTGATGCTAAGTATTTATAAGCACTCGAAGCATCGCATTCATCTATTGTATCGGTCATTCACTCTCGTATATTGTCACCATGGAATAAGCGCACTGTAACCCCCAGAGCAAAAAGTGAGCACGCGCAAAGGCGTCGCTCTATGTTGCTGCATCTATATTGTATAATGATTCGACTGGCACCGCAGTAAACATATAAATAGTAGAAATTGTTACCGTTTTCGCCATCATGGGCCGGCAGCGATGCGGTTCCAACGTGTGATTCGGCAGCAAAAACTAGTACAATTAGGAACACGTCACGAAATCGACTGCATGCCATAGCGTGCACGAACAGTAGTCTATCCTCTAACACCGCACTAATAAACACATGAGCGTTCGTTCGCGAATGTGGCAGTGAATTGGTGCGGACACATTTGACAGGAAGTTAGATTAGACGTAGATTACGTGTCTCGGACTGACCGTGCCAATATCCTGTCAATCCCGAGTCAAAGCGAGGGCAGGAAAAGAGGTCTTCTTGATGCAACAATCTAGCTGCATGCACTCACACACACACACACACACACACACACACACACACACAACACACACACACACACACACACACACACACACACACACACACACACACACACACACACACACACACACACACACACACACACACACACACACACACACACACACACACACACACACACACACACACACACACACACACACACACACGACACACACACACGACACACACACACACACACACACACAC
>NW_014583831.1:3832-5484 GCF_000485595.1 Priapulus caudatus
ACACACACACACACACTATATATATATATATATATATATATATATATATATATCAGAAAGAGAGAGAGCCTTACCTATTGTGGAGTTTTCATGCCCATGAGTATGGTCAAACGTGGGCCCCGTTCCCACGTGATTAGAAGGCGTGGCTCCTGTGTGGCGCTTCCAATCAAATTCATCGGTCGGATCGTGGGTCCAACCACAAATGTCTTCAGACTCGAAGTCGCAAACCATCGCTGCCGCTGCTAAATAATAAGACGATACGCCTCCAGATCTGGATTGTTCTGGAATTACATATTATAATAATATATTATATAGTAAAGAGAAATTTCGTGCATCACTTTATACATTGGCAGTCGCGTTTAGTTAAAACATCTTAAAGTTTATATTTTTCACATATTTTCATTGTATCAACGCGTATAATTGCATATAATAGGTATACAAGGTTTTATAAGTATTTAATATTAGGTTGTGTATTATACCCCCAACAATTTACTGGTTATCCATATACAGGAAGTAATGAAGTGGCGGTGTGTCATCAAAGTTTAAGCGCAAGTGCATGTGCGTATGTGCCGAAAGATTCAATACGGAAGTTATAACAACCGTAGTATAAACATATATATATATATATAAAATATATATATATATGTGTGTGTGTGTGTGTGTGTGTGTGTGTGTGTATTCGTACTTGCCTGCGTGCGTGAGTGCGTGTAAGTGTGTTGTTAAATATTTTCTTTTAATTCGAGCGCGTTGGCCTGTTATCTGAGATTCCGTTTTCCGGAGCAGGTAGTGGTGTGCATCCGGCGTCTGTAAGTTTATGCGTTCGAATGAGTGGATGACGACTCAAAAATTGAAACTTCATCAGTGGTACTTGACGACAAACAGTGACAGCGGTAAATAATACGGGCGGCTGTAGTTATATGCATGCGGTATAGCTGTTGTCTTTTCGAAAAGTTTTGGTTTGCTGTCGAGAATTTCTACTCGGTCATTAATCTTCAAAGAATACAGATCCAAGAATCAGCCAATCCTAACCGCCAACCCAAGCGTCAACCCAAACGCAAAGCCAAACGCCATATTTATTCTTTTAATATTTGGTATCCTCGTGACAGTGCGCACTTGTTTCCTAGACAACGAATAAGTTTGAATCGTTTTACTAATTACCCGATTTACGATACATAATTAGCTAACCGATTGAGATTACTTTGCATAAGAAACACGTGTGCGACCGGAGTTCTGCTGTTCCTATGTATCTCTTACGCGCATACTCGGAAGCGTTCCACAGCAAGTCGCAAACAACTTCCGGGCGTTTTCCTGATACGTGAGTCGTATGTGCATGCGTCGTCTGTATCTACAAACGTGCTACTTGTGTAAGGCGCAAGCCGTGCAGATGTGCTACCCAGCCATTATACAATTTCTAACGAGACGTCGTTGAGTGACTAGTTTCTCAAGCCACTAAACCCTGTGTCTTCTTCTATCTTTTTTCATTATCTCGTTTACATTCTTTTCTTCTCTTTTTAACCTCATCTCCCCTCTCGTTGTCACTATTTTCTCTCTGCCTCGTCTCTCTTGCCTCCCCTCTCTCTTTCTCTCTCTCTCTCTCTCTCTCTCTCTCTCTCTCTCTCTCTGTTTCTCTCTCGCTCTCTCTCTTTCTCTTT
>NW_014583832.1:0-5483 GCF_000485595.1 Priapulus caudatus
TCTCTCTCTCATTATATATATATATATATTATCTACGGGCTGTCTAATAATATATAATACTAATAGCTAGTTTTGGGAGATCTTCTGACTCTAACTCATTATGCTGTAGTCTCCCCTTTTCATTCCTAGCTCCTCTTTTTTTCCGCCTCCTTTACCCTTCTTTCTAAACCCCCATCCCTCTCTCTTCTTGCTCTTCCCTCTCCCACCATTATCTCTACAAACATTCACGCATCATGACTTTATTCGTCG
The DNA here is from genome assembly GCF_000485595.1 of Priapulus caudatus. Taxonomy (NCBI): domain Eukaryota; kingdom Metazoa; phylum Priapulida; class Priapulimorpha; order Priapulimorphida; family Priapulidae; genus Priapulus; species Priapulus caudatus. Next base: position 250 of record NW_014583832.1, read on the forward strand.
CGCTTGCTAATACACGTCGTATAAGCTTGAGGATCCAGCTATTGCCGTCATCGGGTGCCGACGATTTCAGCCAGTGATAAGGGCGAAGCTTTTATACGGATAAACGCTCGTCTTCACGTCCGCGCCCGGCGAGCGTGTATATCGGAACACCGGCAAAGAGGCTTTCCTGGAAATACTACCGTCGGAGATTCCTGAACTCACTTCGCGTATTGCGTTTTTCGGACGTAGATTCGGCCTTTGTTCACCCTCGGTTCGCGCGTGCCTAGCGCGATCAAGGCCGGGGGACCGGAGATCTTTTCGCCTTTCGGGGACGGGCACCGCGTTTTTGTATTCTTGTCCACCGGTGCCTCCGCGCGTCTTGTGTACGGCGATGGCGCTGCTCGGATCTTCGGGCACGACAGCTGTCGGACCATAAAACAAGGGCGGCGAGTGCCTTCGATGGGTCTGGAGCGCCTCGAGCTCGCAAGAAAATTCCTCTAGAGGTTCTGTTGGAGTTAGAGCGGTGTATTAGGGTTAGTGTAGCGATGTTCTTTGTTAGAGATGTTCTTTAGTTAGAGTTGTTTTTTGCTGCTTAGAGAATATTCTCTTGTTTGTAGAAGCTGTTTTTCTTTGATTCGGAATGTGTTCACTGGCGTAGTGATGTTGGATGTAGAATCAAGAGTAGATAATAGACTATCTACTCCATTGGTAGAATGTTTAACCCCGGCGTGTTGGCGCCCTCAGAGCGTTTTGCGTCCGTGAGTGCTGAGCAGTCCAAATTCCAACGTCTATTGTGTTTGGGTAGAAGCAGAGGGGCAGACAGAATAGAACAGAGATAGCAGAGAATGGGAGAAAGAACGAAGAAGAGACGGAGAGAGAGAGAACGAGAAAGAGAGGCGAGAGGAGAGGGAGAACGAGAACGGGAAGAGAACGAGAGAGAAGGAGAGAAAGGAGAGAGAGAGCAAGGAACAGACCTGCGACAGATTTACAGGTAGAGAGAGAAGAGAGAGAGAGAGAGAGAGGGAAGAGAGAGAGCGGGAAGAGAGAGAGAGAGAGAGAGAGAGAGAGAGGAGAGAGAGAGAGTGAGAGAGAGAGTAAGAGCCGTTGCGTCCCGCGAGACTGAAAAGCGAAATAGAAAAGGACATACCGCGTGAAAAGAGTGATATTTGCTGGCAATTTGCCTTTGGGGCCACTTTTACACCTGGTCCCGTAGGCGATTTTGAGCTCCAAATAGTTTCAGAGGCCTGGTGTAGCGGGTATGATGAATACTTAAATAACAGCCGATCTAGGGCGCCATATACGGACGCTATTACATTCGGTGGGTAGCATCCCACAGTTGCAGGGCAAACGCTTTTCCTCTGTAACTGGTTTGCATGGTACGGGGGTTTCGGGCCTGTGTGAACGGGCATGTTAATTAGTACCGCGGGGGTTCCAGATGGGAACAGAGTTGGCGATAGTCCATCGACGAACTAACTTCTGATGTCATTTCTCCAGCAAACGCATGCTCAGTAGTCTATACGGCGCGGTTCTGACCCTGGGTACCGCATCTACCTGATATATTATATACTATATAGCTATATATATTTAGGCTGGTATGACATAAGACTGTATAAGCGTTATATTTACAAAGAATATAGGGCGCGAAGACGCTGCTCACATGTACAAAACCAACCGTGAATTATCACAGGCCTAATAATATCTTGTAATTGGCCCTTATAATAAAGATTGCCCTTTATAACTAGCTGGCAAGGAGCGGACATATAGATAAATAGATCGCAGCGGTACTGTTTACGTTTCAGTCTCGCTATGGCCGGTCGGTCAAAGCTAACCGACTGTATATAGTGAATATGAACTGCTTTTAGATAGTATGCGAGTGACATGTTTATAAAGTCATATTATTCTTTTCACTAAGTGTATCTAAACGAGCTAATTGTAATACGTAATTATTCACACTAAAGCTCTGGTGGGAATAAGTAATTGTACCTTCATTATGATACCATCTATTAATATTTCTATTATCCAATTTAAGGGCTTGCAACCTAACTTTCCTGGATAGTATGCATCCACGCTTATGGGCAGGAACGTCTCTGCTTTAGCCACTGCGCATCGCGGCATTAAATAATAGTCAAATCCGAAGTCACAGTTCGGAATGTACCCTGGGCTTAGGAAACTCTGCCATCTAGCGTAGTGTAGAAGGAAGACATTTGTCATAGTATGACTCATTGGGGAGGCTATATAGTATAAACCGCTCGGGTTTCAGGCGATAGAACGCCCGGCGTGGGATATTCGACATAGGCTAAGCTCACCAGGTGGAACAGAGTGAGACATGAAACGGGAGGAAGAATGGAGGCTTTTCTCGCACATCAGCTGGGGGACTCTTCTTCAACCGCCAAGTACTTATTTCGTATTCTTATTCGTAGACGTTTTCCATTTGTCCCGTGCCGCATTTCGGCGAGCGTATTGTCCGCAGCACACCGCCGGGCGACGCGTTTCGTGCGTGCGTGTGCGCGTCGTGCGTGTGTGCGCGCGTGCGTGTGTGGCGCCTGCGGTCCCGGTAGCTATGTGCGGGCCACGTCGCGAGACAGCAGTGCAGTCACTAATCGTAGGTTTACGTTCCTTGCGGTACAGACGACTTGTTATCTTAAATCCTCATTAAATTAACTATTACTGTCACAAATTATATGGTCCACATTCTGTATACAGATCGATTATAGTGTGACCGGTATACTTAAATTAACTGACTACACATATTATTACAATATATATTACTATGATATAGTATACGGCACACAGTGTGATATTTACTATAATGTTACAATGGCGAACACATGGTGTATAGCGTGGCATGCGTAGACAACTTTCCGATAGGCAGAAGCATTGTCTAAGCTCTTTAGCCTGACACAATTACTTCACAATTCACCGCAAGAACGCGCCGCTTTGCCACCTTCTTCTTACGTGATCGGGGCTTGCATACGATAATCTACGTCTATGTGGCGTTCGCATCAATAGTGCAAGGTGAGACTCTGCGACGTGGAGGCAACGGAGGGAAGTCCTGACGCATATCGGGGTAATGCGGTGGCGCGCGGAGGCCAGGATGCAGTGCGGCGCAACTTCCCTTAATAGGGGATTCCGGGCTGGAACAAGTCCGGACGAAAAGCAACCCGGGTGTTAGTTGAACGAACGCCGCTAATCTGATCTACATGTCCGCATATTTATAACCCGACTGACAGCAGGAGCTTACGATCGTCATGAGAGCTGCGGCGGAATAGCGGCCCTATCCATTTGGGCCGATAAGAGAGGATTCAGCACCTGGATCAAATTATGTGGCGAGCGATTAGAGAAAAGAGAGAAACGGAAATGAAGGCAAGAGTACGACGTGAGAGGAGAACGACGTAGAGAGGAGAGGTACACGAACTAAGCTGAGAGTAAGGACGGAAATGCGCAGCAGATGCAGTTAGGCTGACGGCAATTTGCCTATATGGAGGTGGTGGGGATGGCAGTGCGTGGGGTGAGTGGAGATACTAGGTCTCACGAAGACGGGAATAAGCAGTTGCCGATTATCAGGGTAGCGAGAACAGACACGAATTTGATTTGATCCCGACGGGTGCCGCCTGTGACGCGGCCCGGCCTGACCGCGCTCCACGCACCCGAGCCGTCGAAATCCGGCTTGTAAGACCAGCTCCCGGCCCTGACGACGCAGCGCCGCCTCGCGGCTTTTGTAAGACAGCCCGCCTGACCGCCAGCAGTGACCGCCCCTCTCGGCTTGCATAGACAGCCGCGGCCTGACCGCCAGCCCGCCCTCCGGCTTGTAAAGACGAGTGTGGTCATCAACGTGTGACCCCAATGTGTTTTAGTGAAGTGTGGTGTGGTGGTGGTGGTGGTGTGGTGGTCTGTGATATAGTGAGCGTTTTACGTGTCAAGGACGTAGGTGATGTGGGGTCAGTTGTAGGTTTGCTTATGTTAATGACGACAGGGGGTTGTATCCATGGTACAGGTTATGGTATGTGTAGTGTAACGTGTAGATGTATTGTGATAGTGTAGGGCGTAGCGTAAGGCGCGGGCGCAGCGGGCCGGGAGGTTTGCCAGCGGATGGCGGTGCTTGCACAACTTGGCGGCGGACAGTGCGGGCGCGGCCCCGCGGTGCGCGGTGGCGGGGGCGCTCACCTTGAGCTGGCATGGAGCGGCTTAGCGGGGTGGCGGTGGCGGTGGTCAGGTGGCGCTGCAGCGTGAGCGAGTTGCCCGAGGGTGGCGTGTGCGCATCCTGCGCGCGTCGCGGTATATAGGTGCGGGGCTATGGCGTGGCACGTGCCTCCGGGTCTTACGTGAGCGGCGCGCGTATGCATCAGTCAGCGAGTAATGAACGACTTACACAATCTCATCCAGTAACCCTTTGTTCGTGTACAATCCGTGTTTATACCATTTATGTTGGCGCAGGCTCCCATTAATGTCGTGACTCGCCGCAAGAGGGAGTGCGGCAGGTGACGGGTAGCCAGGCTCGGGTCGACAGCTGATTCCGGTGACGGCGATGCAGCCGCTATTTACTGGCTAGTCCGGAGCCTGGCTCCGTTGAGACTCTGGCGTCCCAGCGTGATATACGACGTCCGGGAGCTCAAAGCCGGCGATAAAGCGTAATTTTAAATCAAAACGCAATTTTAGAGGGTAACGAATTATTAATTTAAATCATACGAAAGGTGGGCGACTTCGGCCGCCGAACTAACGCTCGGCTGCGGCTCCGACTGTCGCGCGCTATGCGGGCAAATTGGCAATGCAAATTCAAACGCGCATTCCGCGGGTCATTAAATGATTCAAAATATGCCGCGCACTTGGCTCAAAGGGCTTTTAATATATGGCAATATAAAGCTCTTTCGCGATACAGGAGAGAGAGAGATAGAAAGAGAGGGAGAAGTGGAAGAAGGAGGGAGGAGACAGGAAGAGGAATAGAGAGGGAGAATATTGGGGGGCAAGCGGAAACTCCTTTTATGAAAGCGCTGCTGTACGCCCGCAAAACGGCACTCGAAAATTACATTTTAAATTTAAAAGCGCTCGGAAAAATTACTTTGTTCACTAGATATTATGCAAAATTGATAACCACACATTAAATAGATTATGTAAGTGAAATAATGGCATGCGCGCGCTTCTCTCTCTCTCCCCTCTCTCTCGCTCTCTCTCTATCTCTCTCTCCGCCGTGCGTGTGTAGCACCCACGGCGCGCTGCGAGACGGGAGCATGAATCCGGCAGCGTATATTAACCGTTTT
>NW_014583833.1:1835-3614 GCF_000485595.1 Priapulus caudatus
AGAGAGAGAGAGCGAGAGAGAGGAGGGGGGGGAGGCGCCAGTCGAGGAGCGTTGATACTATATATTTATTTATTTATTTATACATATTTCTAAAAGTTGTTTCTAAGCGTTTTCCCCGAGCAAAGCCGGGTACCCGGCTAGTATATACATATATCAGGTGTGTGGTCGTGCGTGCGTGCGCGCGCTTGTGTGTGTGTAAGCGAGAGAGAAAGGAGGATAGACATGCAGGGAGAGAGGGAAGGGGGAGAGATCTAGAGGCGTGAGTTAGGGAGCTAAGAGTTGTGAGGCTTTCTCTTTCCCCTTATATATATTATATATTTATATATTTATTTATTTATATATATAGTTCGTTCGTGCGTGCGCGCTTGCGCGTGCGTGCGTATAGGTTAGCGAGCAATGACAGCAGTTATGTTATCTGCTAATGCATTAGAGCTAGCGTTATTTAGTGCTATTATTCAGGCAGACGCTATTGTGACAATCGGCTATAAATACTAGCCCTGCATGTCTCACTCGCTCCAGTGAAGGTTTCATGCAATCGATATTCAATCAATCGCGCGACCGTAGCTAGTCGGCAAGCGACGGTGGCGGTGGCGGCAGCGGCGGCGGCGGCGGCGGCAGCGGCGACGGCGGCGGTGGTGGCGGCGGTGGCGGCGGTGGTGGCGGCGGTGGCGTCGGCGTTGTATTGCTTGGTAAAAGAGCGGAATTTCAGCTCGTGACGCTTAGTGTGCGCCGCGCGACTGAAACATCAATTTCAATATTATTGTTTCCGAGGTTATGAAATCGGATCAATCTGTACTCGTGCATTATATATGAGGTCGCGTTGACACAGCTTCCGGAACGATGCAAGCGAATGAACGCAGGTAGAATTACCGGCATGTTGGTACATATGGCGCCACGCACGGTGGTGCTCATGTCACGCGTGTTTCCTACTCAAACACGCTCAATTTTTCTTTTTGATGTTGTTTTATCTTCCTAACTTATATCGTAATGTGTTCGTAGTGTACCGTTGCAGTTAACGATTTTTTTTGTTTTACTGTTATATAGCTACTGGTCTGGCGCTTACCTATATACACACACACACACACACACACACACACACACACACACACACACAACACAACACAACGCACACACGCACACACGCACACACACATACACACGTGTCACGCGCACACACACGCACACGCACACACAACGAAAACCGAAAATAATGTTCGCACACACACGAACAAAAACAAAACTAAACTAAATACGTGGAAAAACAACCACACGTACCCCATCCATTCTTCGATCAACGACTTAAACGAGTTAAAAAATTTCTAGAAAAAGCGCGGTAGGCGATCGCGAGCATGACGTCATCGCGTGATGACATCATGTGATTTCGTCTTCGGCTGGGTCGCTTGACATCATCATGGGACTTCTTTTAGCGATCTGAGCGAGCGCAATCCACAGCAGAGACGTGAAGATGCAGAACCCGGCGCCGATCCAAGCAATCATCATCGACCAACCTACGACAGATGTGACGTCAGCACACGCGCATGTCAGTTGAACATCGAACATCGAACACCTGTCATCATCAAGCTCTCAATGAAATCGCTTACGCGTTACGTAAAACGCACACATGGTTGTATGTGAGTGCGTGCAATAGCGTGTGAGTATGCGTGCGCGGGCGTGTGTGTGTGTGTGGTGTGTGTGTGTGTGTGTGTGTGTGTGTGTGTGTGTGTGTGTGTGTGTGTGTGTGTGTGTGTGTGTGTGTGTGTGTGTGTGTGTGTGTGTGTG
>NW_014583833.1:4789-5482 GCF_000485595.1 Priapulus caudatus
TGTAATGAGTTCGACTGGCTTCAGCACCAAAGTAAAACATCTTTGTCGACCTATTTACATTAAACGTGTGCGTGCCAGTTTCTCACATGCTCATGCTATGACACTTCCCCTCCCCTCATCCTCCCCTCCGCCGCCTGCCCCTTCCTACATCTCATTCTTCCTCGCACTCTCTCTCTCTCTCTCAGGCTATCTTACCGGAACCCCCTAGATGTTCGACGCAGACCGAATTAGTATGAATATAGTTTATACGCGCAACTACCCACATTCGTCTAACCCGATTTATTCGAGTTACGGTGCAGCCTTGGGGGAGCGGGGGGAATTTACGCCCTCGACGCTCTCCGCAGCGTGCGCGCGCGGGCGTGGGTTATAGTAGCATATACGACACTCACCGGCGAGTATGTACATGATTCCGGTCATCAGCACGGCGATCACCTGCCTGTTGACGACGGCGACGATGCCCGTGATGACGCAGCTTATGAGCAGCACGAGGCTGACGATCGAGCTCGATATCGCCGAGTTCTGCATGCCTGAAAGAAGCGAAGCAGCAGCGCTACCGTTAATGTTTTATCTCTAACACGTGGGGCTGGAGGAGGTGTGTGTAAGGGGAAGATGTGTGTGTGTGTGTGTGTGTGTGTGTGTGTGTGTGTGTGTGTGTGTGTGTGTGTGTGTGTGTGTGTGTGTGTGTGTGGTAGT
>NW_014583834.1:0-3582 GCF_000485595.1 Priapulus caudatus
GAGAGAGAGAGAGAGAGAGAGAGAGAGAGAGAGAGAGAGAGAGAGAGAGAGAGAGAGACCCTATAGTTAACACTGCCCCGCTTCACACACACGGCGGTGCATGTATTTAATTAGGCAGTGTAATTGACCAATTAAGCAATGTAATCGCTGCCATTATCCCGTACCCCTGAGACACTTATTAATGTTGGCAGCCGCATGTTAGTGTGATAACGTGGCCTGGCATTTCTTTCAAATAGAGGGGGCGTCGGGGCAGACTCGGGCGGACAGTCAGGACGTTATAGACACGATCTAATTCCGTATCTGAATGGATCTGCCGTCACGTAATAGTACATGCGTCTGTGCGGGTAACAAATAATGAGGAAGGTCTGTTAGGGAGATTTGTGAGGAATTCTGTGCGTGCGTGCTTTCGGACGTATGTGTGGGTGCGTGCGTGGATGCATGTGTGTGTGTGTGTGTGTGTGTGTGTGTGTGTGTGTGCCTGTGATGTGTGTGTAGATGTAATGTGTGCTGAGAATGTGGACATGTGCTGGTGTGTGGTGTGTCGTGTGTGTGTGTGTGAGTGTGTGGTGTGTGTGTTGTGTGCTGTGTCGTGTGTGGTTGTGATGTGTATGTGTTGACTGGTTGTGAGTGTGTGTGTGTGTGTGTGTGTGTGTGTGTGTGTGTGTGTGTGTGTGCGTGATGGCAATGGTGTGATGGGAGCTGTGTGTCCTCTCTCTCAGCTCTCTCTCTCTCTCTCATCTCTCTCTCCTCTCCTCCTTTCTCTCGCTGTCTCTCGCTCTCTCTCTCTATCTCTATCTCATCTCTACTCTCTCTCCTCTCTCTCTCTCTCTCTCTTCGTCTCTCTTTCTCTCGCTGTCTCTCGCTCTCTTCTCTATCTCTATCTTTCTCTCTCTCTCGCTCTCTCTACATCTCTCTCCTTCTCTCTCTCTCTCTTCTCTCTCTTTCTCTCGCTTGTCTCTTCGCTCTTCTCTCAGGCTATCTCTCTCTTGTCTGCTTTTCTGCTCTCTTTTTCTCTCTCTCTCTCTTTCTCCTCTCTCTCTCCTCAAAACCTCTTCTCTCTCGCGCGGCTCTCTCCTCTCCCTCTCTCTCTCTCATCTTTCTTCTCGCTCTCGCTCGTTTCTACTTTCCCTCTCTCTACTCTCTTTCCTTTCTCACCTCTCTCGCTCTCTTTCTCGCATCTCTTTCTCTTTCTCTGTTTTTCTCTCTCTCTTTCACTCTCTCTCTCTCTCTCTTTCTCTCTTTCGCCCTCTCTCTCTATTTCTCTTTTGTTCACGATAATACGTAATTCTCCTCACACACGTTCCCGCCTCTCCCGCGTCACCGAAGCTGCAGCTAACAACGGAAGGCGGCGAAGAAACGAGAGACAATTTCCGTCAAATTAGAAGAAAGCGCGAAGGTGGGTGAGCGAGTGGGGGAGAGGAGGAGGAGGAGGGGGAGGGAGGAAGAGGAGAGGGAGGGGGAGCAGAGTGGTTTGCCCCGGCGGTAAGCGCTTTCACTATGTGCGCTATAAAGATGGACGAGACCACGGCTACGCAAAATTCCCGATTTGACGAGGCAATCGTCCATCTACCGTACTGACCTGACGTCACCGCATGTGGGTGCGGGAGGGGGAATCAATAAGGGTATTAGTTGTTCAGTGGGCAATGTGTAGGCAGATGGTATTCCCGTTATTGCAGTATATACTGGTGCGCAGTGAGGGACAGGGCGGGATCATACGCTATGGTATAGTACTCTAGTGTTAGTCCCTTTTCTTTTCCCCTCTTTTGGTGTTGTTTGATGGTTGTGGGTAGCGTGGATGACGAATATGAATAGCATTTCAATGTTGCACGACTAGGCTTCTCCTATGAAAAAACTATGGCTGCTAGTCATCAGTAGTAGCACTATACGAAGTTAGCTCAGTAAGTCAGCATTAGCAGCAGCCCCCAGCCAGCCCAGACCGGCAGCAGTCGCTAACACAGCGCCGAGGCAGCCAGCGACACACACAGCCAGCGCAGCGCAGCACCGCCACACCACCACACCCATCCACACCACACATCCAAAGTAGTGCCATTAGCCAGCAGACTAGTAGCCGCGCAATGTAGCAGCAGTAGCCAGCAAGCAACCACCACCACCATCACCCACCAACAACACCAGCAGCAGCAGCATGCCCACCATTACCACCACAGGAGCAGCAGCAGCCAACAACAACAGCAGCCAAGCAAGCAGCACAACAACAACAGCAGCAGCAGCGGCAGCAGCGCAGCGGCAGCAGACCGCAGCAGCAGCCAGCAGAAAAAACAGCGCGAGCAGCAGCGAGCACTAACAACAACAGCAGGCAAGCAGCGGCCGCAGCAGCGGCGGCCGCAGCACGGCAGCAGCGGCAGCCAGCAGCCAGCGGTAGAGAGCAGTAAGTAGTTAGGCTAGTAGTTAGTAGCAGCAGCAGCAGCAGCAAAGCGGCGGCAGCAGCAGCGGCAGCAGTAGTAGCAGTACGACCTAGATGATGCTCCTATTCCGTGGGTAGAAGAGAGCAGCGCCGCCATTATTTTGTAACGAGCTGATCGTGTCTAATTTGTCTCCAATTGAACCAAGCTTTCGCATCGCGGGTGTGATCAGTCTCTCTGACGCTTCTCTCTCCTCTCGTCTCTCTCTCTCTCTCTCTCTCTCTCTCTTCTCTCTCTTCTTTCTCTCTTCTTTCTCTCTCTTCTCTCTCTCTCTCTCTCTCTACTCTCCTCTCTTCCCTCTCTCTCTCTCTCTCTCTCTCTCTCTCTTCTCTTCTTCTCTTCTCTTCTTCTCTTCTCTTTCTCTTCTCTTTCTCTCTCTCTCTCTATCTCTCTCTACTCTTCTCTCTCTTCCCCTCTCTCTCTCTCTCTCTCTCTCTCTCTCTCTTCTCTCTCTCTCGCCTCGCCTCTCTCTCTCGCTCTCTCTCGCTCTACTCTCCTTCTCTCTCTCTCTCTCGCTCTCTCTCTCTCGCTCTCTATCTTCTCTTTCTCTCGCTTCTTCTCTCTCTTTCTCTCTTTCACTCTCTTTCTCTCTCTCTCTTTCTCTCTCGCTCTCTCTCACACACACACTCTCTTTTCTCTCTTCTTTCGTTATCGTCTCTCTCCCTCGCTCTCTCTATTGCTATTGGCATAGTAGCGCTATTGTGTATAACTATATTATACTATACGTATTATATATATATATATATATATATATAGTTTAGCTGGCTATATAAATATTATGCTAAGAACAGATGCACGTAATAGCTTCGCGAACGAAATATTAGATAATCCAATTCTAACCAAATGGCGCACACGAATATATGACGCGCACGAATAGATGGGCGCACGGGTAAATTCAGAACCTCTACGATAGAACTACAATACCCTTAATCCGGCTCCCACCCGCGCAGCATCAGGGCATCAATACACAGGATAGCGGTAGGGATACGAGATGAAGTTTGGGGAGAGGGGGTGTGTGTATAGTGTTGGGTGATCGGCGGTCCAGGTTATACGAGTAAGTGGAGAAGACTCGCTTATTCGGGACATGATGGCCGTGTGTGTACCGCGCGGCTTTCTCTGTCTCTATCTCTCTCTCTCTCTCTCTCTCTCTCTCTCTCTCTCT
>NW_014583834.1:5122-5481 GCF_000485595.1 Priapulus caudatus
CTTCTCTCTCTCGCTCGTTCTCTCCCTCTCTCGTTCTCTCCCTCTCTCCCTCTCGCTCTCCCCTCTTTGTCTCTCTTTCTTTCGGCTCTATTCTATGAGCTTGCTATATATATAATCGTCAAGAAGCTCTGACGGCCGGCGGCAAGCCTGCTAACGTGGGCGACGTCTTTTTCAAACCGACTCACACACTGACAATTCGCTCCACTATTGATTTGTATCCTATCTTCGTCCCGCATGCGTCGCTCGCTCCTTTGTGTCGGTCCCGAGCGTAGCTCGGTTACCTTCTCCCCCCTCTCCCTCTCTCTCCTCTCTCTCTCTCTCTCTCTCTCTCTCTCTTCTTCTTCTTCTTTCTTTCTTTC
>NW_014583835.1:0-5481 GCF_000485595.1 Priapulus caudatus
AGAGAGAGAGAGAACGAGAAGGAGAGGACAAGAGAGAGCAAGAAAAGGGGGCAAGGGAGAAAGAGAGAGATAGCGCGGCGAAAAAAAGAAGAGAAAGAAAGAGAAAGGGAGAGAGAGAAAGAGAGGGGGCGAGAAAGAGAGAGGGAGAGAGAGAGAAGGAGAGGACGAGAGAGAGCGAGAAAAAGGGGCAAGGTAGAAAGAGAGAGATAAAGCGGGAAAAAAAGATAGAAAGAAAGATAAGGGAGAGAGAGAGAGAGAGTTTAAACGAGGCACAAAGATATATATGTACACGCGCACACAGACACATAATCCACCACAGTAACCAACGCCATCTTGAAATTTGTTGGCCATTTTGCAATCCAACGTCTCTCCCTCCCTCCTCTCTCTCTCTTCTCTCTCTCTTCTCTCTCTCTCTGCTCTCTCTTTCTCTCCCTCCTCTCTCTCTTTGCTCTCCCGACCGCCTCTTCTTTCCTTTTCTCTCTCTCCCTCTCTCTCTCTCGAGTCCTCTCTCTCTCTCTCTCGGCGCCCATTTTCTCTCTCTCTCTTTCTCTCGGCTCTCTTCTCGCCCATTCTCTCTCTTTCTCTGCTCCCTCTCTTTCTCACCTCTCTTCTCTCTCTCTCTTTCCTTCTCTCTCTCTCTCTCCTCTGCTCTCTTTCGGCCGCGGTACCCTACATAACCCATGAATACCCCTCCTCGCCCCCTTCCGCGGCCGCCGACCGAAGCCGCCTGCTTCCGTCACGTGATCGCCGAGCGACGTAACGAGGGCCGGAGGATGACTTCACGCGTCCATTGTCGTGGCATGGTCGCGCCGTCGCAGCATTCCGCACGCGGCGCCGACCGGCCCGACGACCGACGCGACCGAACGGACAATTGAATAGTGGCAGCGCGTCGTTGACCTTGAACCGGAATCGTGTTGCCAACGACAGCAGACGATGCTATAACTGGCGAGAGGGGCGTGAACTGCACAGGCATGCAGGGTCAAAGGTCGCGAGCGCAGCTCTCTCGCGTGCGCGTTGGGGCAACGGCTACACATCCACAGGCACTTGGACGTCTCAATACAAGACAACTGCTAATGGTAAATAAAAACACGAAATGTATTTCTACAAACAACAAGAATAAAAGAAAATGAAAAAAAGAAAGAAAAAGAATAAACTATTATTCATGGTTGTTTGTGCACAGTGGGTGCGGCGTGTACTTGTGTGTTGCACGAGGAACATTTGAACGGCATTTACAGCAAGTTATCGAGCAATAAATAGTGGCGAAATAGAGTAGAAGAACTATCAACTTTGGTAGTAAATACATAGAGTCCGTGTTTTAGTTACTGTTTTATATTTGCTATTGAGACATTCCAAGTGCCTGTGGCTGGAAACTCAGGATGCGACGCTGTCCTTGTCCTTTTTCTCGCCTCCCAATATACAAAACCCCCTTCTGCCTCTCGCACTCCCCTCAGCCTCCCGTCACTTCACCATTTCCCTCCTTCTCCCTCCCCGTCCTCCCCTTCTTTCCGCACCCATCCCACCAGGTTTATTCCCAAGATGCGCATGGAGAGAGAGGGGGAAGAGGCCGAGTCATCTAGAGCGAGAGAAAGAGACAGAGAAAGAGCGAAGTAAATGAGAAGATGAGACACGACACGGGGAAGAGGAGAGAGCGAGAGAGAGAGAGAGAGAGAGAAGAGAAAGAGAGAGAGAGAAAGAGAGAACACGCGTCGGGGGGGTCGCAGCAAGGTTCAGTCATCGTGTGGCAGGCACAGGCTCATTGTTGTGGAGAGTAGAGGCGAAGCAAAGCAACGAGAAAGAGAGAGAGCGAGAGAGGAGGAGAGAGAAAGAGATAGAGGGAGAGACTAGGTAACAGAGAGAGAGAGAGAGCGAGAGAAGAGAGAGTAGAGACGAGAGAATAGATAGAGAGAGAGACTAAGAGGAAGAAGAGAAGCGAGAGATAGTGAGATACCGAGAGAGAGAGAGAGAGAGAGAGAAGAGATAGGAGAGAGAGAGAGAGAGAGAGAGAGAGAGAGAGAGAGGAGGGGAAGGAGAGAGAGAGAGAGAGAGAGAGAGAGAGAGAGAGAAGAGAAAGAGAGAGATAGAGAGAAAAGAGAGAGAAAGAGAGAAAGAGAGGAGAGGAGAACGATAGAGAGAAAGATAGAGGAGAGGAGAGAGAGAGAGAGAAAAGAGAGAGAGAGTAAGAGAGAGAGAAAGAAGAAGAGAAAGAGAGAGAGAGAGAAGAAGAGAGGAGAGAGGCGAGACAGGAAGCAGTGGGGGGGGGGTCGCAGCAAGGTTCAGTCATATGCTGCACGCATCGATCGTTGTCGGCTGCTGCTCTCCGACAGCCGCCGCGCTAGCGGCCGATCTAAAAGCCTGACAAAATGGAGTCCTGCTCATTGCCGATAAAGATAAACGATACAGCTATCATACTCTTCTTGGCTTGGCTTGTTCACGCTGCATCGAGCTGCCGCTGCTGTGCTGCTGCTGCTGTGATGCTGCTGATGCTAGCTGCGAGCTGATAGCGCTGATAGTGCTAGGGGGGCTGCCTGCCTGCTGCGGCATGCTGCTCGGCTGATGGCTGCTGATGGCGATTGCTGATGGCTGAGCTGATGCTGCTGCTCTGATCGCGCTGGATGCTGCTGCGCTGCTGCTGCTCGTGCTGATCGCTAGATGATGGCTGCCTGATGCTCTGATGCCTGATCTGCCGGGTAGGGATGCTAGATCGCGCCCGGCTGATGCTCTGCTTGCTCCGCTGCCTGCGTGAATGCGCTGATCAGGCCTCGCGGCCTCGCTGATGCTGATGCTGATCGCTTGATGCTGATTCGGGCTGCGATCGCTGCTGCGATTCCGCTGATCCTCCGCGTCGCTACGCTGAATGGTCAAGCATCGCTCCGACCCGGCTGAAATGACTGATCGCCTTCGCATGCTCGAGGTATGCTGATGCTGGATGCGGCTGCCTGAACGCGATGCCTCCGATCAGCTGATCGGATGTGGCTGCTGGCTCGGCCTCCCCGCTCGCGCTGATGCTGCAGGATGCTCGGTAGGCGAGGAATGATGGTATGACTGTTGGGAAGTTGGGGATCCTCATCCGTACAGAAAAGATAACATACATACGAATACTACTGGAATATAAATACCATCACTGCTGCTGGCTAGGACGTCGGCATTCTGTGCGTGAAAGCACAATAACAAAAGAAAAGCTAAGAGAACCACGACGACTAATAAGGAAAGGAGAGGGCGCGAGCGACGGAGAGAGAGAGCCAGCACGAGAGAGAGAGAGAACTGAAAGTGTCCTGCGACGAGGAGAGAGAGAGATCGACGAGAGACGACGAGAGAAGACCGAGAGGAGATAAGAACGAGGCGAAGAAGTGCGTGCGCGAGAGAGAGAGAGAGAGTGCGTGCGTGTGTGTCGTGTGCTTTTGTCGCGGCCCCCTCGTTTTTCTGCCTCTAGATCTTCTCCTCCGTCAGGTCATCTACCGGCTTCCTGATCTCCCAACCTCGCAGTTATCCCGTGTAGTTTTTTAAGCCCCGCATTTGCCACACAGCGCGCACGCACACACACACACGACAGCACAACGTACCCGCGACACAAGGCCAGCACGCGGGCGCGGGCGCCGACGCCACGCACACACTAACAGCACACTAGCCCACCACGCGTCTCCGTCTCACGACACACCACACACACCAGGGCCGCACCACCCCGGCAGGAGGCAGGCGGCAGCCAGCGCCAGCAGCAGCAGCAGTAGGCCGCCAGGCATGGTAACGCCACAGCAGCAGCCAGCAGCAGTAGCACACCGCGAGCGAGACAGGAGAACTGCAGCAAGCAGCAGGCAGGCAGCATGCAGGGCAGCACCCACACCTACGCAGCAGAGGCAGCGGGCACGCAGACAGCCGGCAGCTGAGCAAGCAGCCTGGGAGATAAAACCCAACTTAGGTAGTCTCAGGTGAAATCCAAGGCGCCAATAAGACCACGACATCCAGCTGGCTGCTGTCGCTGGCTCGCTTGGGAGAGGCTTAGCTGGCAACATTGCCTAGGCGAGCCCGGCCTGTGTGGTGATTTTGCTTGGCCTAGGCTGGCTGCTGCTGCTGCCGTCTGCTCACTGCTGCCAGCTTACTACTGCTGGCTACTACTCTGCTGCTGCTGCGACTGCTGCTGTGCTGCTGGCTAACTTACTACTGCCTGCTGCTACTACTACTATGCTACTACTCACTACTACATACTACTACTCCTAACTCTACTACCTACTGACTACCTCACCCCCAACCCCGCCCTACTATCTAATAACTCCCACTCACCTGCTGCTGCTACTACTATCCCCCCCGCTCGACACTCACACCCTCCATCCTCCCCGCCCTCGCTCCCGCACTAGCCCTCCCGCTCCGCTCCCCACCTCATCACTCTAGCTGACTTACTGCTGCTCGCTGCTACACTGCTGCTGCCTACGACTCTGCTGTGCTGCTTGCTGCTGCTGCGCTGACTTATGCTGCTAGCACGTGATACAACTGTGCTGCTCGCTGCTCCTGCTGCTGCTACTAGCTGGCTACTAGTGGCATGATACTAAACTGCTCGCTTCGCTGCTGCTACTCATACCTACTGCTGCCTGCTTGCTAGCTGGCGGCTGGTGCTGCTACTGCTTGCTAGCTACTGCTTACTCGCTGCCTCGTGCGCTGGCTGCTGCTGCTGCTATAAATCGCTGCTGCTGTTAACTGGGCTTGCTCTGCTGCTGCTGCTGCTCGCTACTCGCTGCTGCTGTTACCTACTACTGCTCGCTGCTACTGCTGCTACTACTGCACTGCTGCTGCTGCTAGCTGAACTGCCTGGCTGCTGCTGAGGCAGGCGCTGTGGGCGCCCCCTCCCGCTGGCTGCTACTGTGCTGCATACTGACCTGCTGCTGCTCCGACCTCGCTGTCTGCTACTGGCTGCTGCTACTACTGCTGCTGCTGCCTACTGCTGCTGCACTTACTACTGCTGATGACTAAAAAACTGACAGGCATTAATGATAATGATAAACCCTTACACTTGTCACCGTCCTAATTTAACCGTGTCATCTTACATGCGATCTCTCTGCCTCTCCTCAGTCCTGTCTTCCGTTCTCGGTCGTCTCTCTCCTCATGTCTCTCCTTCGGTCTCTCTCTCTGTCTGCTTCTCTCTCGTCGGTCCCCACCCCATACTCTCCTTCTCCTCCTCTCTCTATATTCTATGCTGTGTGAGTGTGTGTCGTGTGTGTGGAGGGGGGGTGATCGTGTGTGTGTGTGTGTGTGTGTGTGGTGTGCGTGTGTGTGTGTGTGTGTGTGTTGTGTTGTGGCGCGCGCAGCGCCGCGCGCGCGTCCCGTCTCGTCTCTTTGTGTGTGTGTGGTTTCTCTCCTTCTCTTTCTCGCCATCTCTGTTTCCTTCTGTGCTGTGTGTTCTGGTTCTCGCTTCGATTCTCTCTCGTCGTCTCGTACTCGCTCTGCGCTCTTCCTTCTTCTCTCTCTCACATCCTCTCTCTCATCACACCACAA
>NW_014583836.1:0-634 GCF_000485595.1 Priapulus caudatus
AGAGAGAGAGAGAGAGAGAGAAGAGAGAGAGAGAGAGAGAGAGTAAAATTCTTATAATACACGCTTGTCTTCGGGGGCAAAGCTTTATCGTACAACACCAGATCGCATCTCTTTCGCGCGCAAATCTCGCCGCATTTCTTCGACATTCAATATTCATTCCAATAAAGAAAAAAAAACACAACACAAAAATGCGAAAAACCCAAATCCGTTCTTTTCGGTCGCAAGCTATTTGCAGTCGCTCCCGGCCGTATCGGCCGACCGTTGTCGCGTGGCGCCCCCCCGGGGAGACGCTGCAGGCCGACGTCGGTCGCCGACGCTGGCTTAAAACTATCGGGCGGAAAATTCGCGAGAGTTAAGAGCGTTTCGGAGAATTCTGCTGAATTTCGTCTTTTCGCCATCGAATGAGTTTCTCTGTTAATCGATCGAGTGAACGGAGTCAGCCGACCGAATGCGTGCGTGCGTGCGTGCGTGCGTGCGTTCGTGTGTGTGCGTGCGTGTGTGTGCGTGTGTGCGTGCGTGCGTGTGCGTGCGTGTGTGTGTGTGTGCGTGCGGCGTGTGTGCATGTGTGTGTGTGTGCAGTGCGTGCGTGTGTGTGTGTGCGTGCGCGCGTGTGTGCATGTGTGTGTGTGTGCAG
>NW_014583837.1:5261-5478 GCF_000485595.1 Priapulus caudatus
CGTGAGCGGGTGAGGTAATCATGGCTGTGTGAGCGGGTAGAGACTTAGGTGAGGTAATCATGGCTGCGTGAGCGGGTAGAGACTTAGGTGAGGTAATCACGGCTGCGTGAGCGGGTAGAGACTTAGGTGAGGTAATCATGGCTGCGTGAGCGGGTAGAGACTTAGGTGAGGTAATCATGGCTGCGTGAGCGGGTAGAGACTTAGGTGAGGTAATCAG
>NW_014583838.1:0-349 GCF_000485595.1 Priapulus caudatus
ACTATGCACTATGCACTATGCTCTATGCACTATGCACTATGCGCTACAGTGTATGCACCATGCACCATGCACTATGCACTATGCACTATGCACTATGCACTATGCACCATGCACCATGCACCATGCACTATGCACTATGCACTATGCACTAAGCACTATGCACTATGCACTATGCACCATGCACTATGCAGTATGCAGTATGCACTATGCACTATGCAATATGCACTATGCACTATGCACCATGCACCATGCACTATGCACCATGCACAATGCACTATGCACTATGCACTATGCTATGCATTATGCACTATGCACTATGCACTATGCACTCTGCACTATGCACTACAGT
>NW_014583838.1:5057-5477 GCF_000485595.1 Priapulus caudatus
TGCACTATGCAATATAGTGCATAGTGCATGCACCATGCATGCACTATGCACTATGCACCATGTACAATGCACCATGCACTATGCAGTTAGCACTATGCACTATGCACTATGCACCATGCACCATGCACCATGCACTATGCACTATGCACTATGCACTATGCACTATGCGCTATGAACTATGCACTATGCACTCTGCACTATGCATTATGCACTCTAGTGCATAGTGCAGCATGGTGCATAGTGCATACTGCATGCAGAGAGCATAGTTTATGCACTATGCACTACAGTGTATGCACTATGCACGATGCACTATGCACTATGCACTATGCACTATGCACTATGCACTAGCACTATGCACTATGCACTATGCACCATGCACCATGCACCATGCACTATGCACTATGCACTATGCACTATGCA
>NW_014583839.1:0-680 GCF_000485595.1 Priapulus caudatus
TAAAATTAGAAATTGAAACTGGAAATTAGAATTGAAATTAGAAACTAGAATTGAAATTAGAAAATAGAATTGAAATTAGAAACTAGAAATTGAGTTTAGAATTAGAAATTGAATTTGAAATTAGAAATTGAAATTAGAAATTAGAATTGAAATTAAAATTAGAAATTGAAATTAGAATTGAAATTAGAAATTGGAATTGAAATTAGAAAATGAGTTTGGAATTAGAAATTGAATTTGAAATTAGAAATTGAAATTAGAAATTGAAATTAGAATTAGAAATTAAAATTAGAAATTGAAATTAGAAATTGAAATTAGAAATTGAAATTAGAATTAAAATTAGAAATTGAAATTAGAAATTAGAATTGAAATTAGAAATGAGAATTGAAATTAGAAATTGAGTTTAGAATTAGAAGTTGAATTTGAAATTAGAAATTGAAATTAGAATTAGAAATTGAAATTAGAAATTGAAATTAGAATTGAAATTAGAAATTAGAATTGAAATTAGAAATTAGAAATTGAGTTTGGAATTAGAAATTGAATTTGAAATTAGAAATTAAAATTAGAAATTAGAATTGAAATTAGAAATTAGAAAATGAGTTTGGAATTAGAAATTGAATTTGAAATTAGAAATTGAAATTAGAAATTGAAATTAGAATTAGCCATGAAAACGGAGAACTCTC
>NW_014583839.1:5046-5477 GCF_000485595.1 Priapulus caudatus
TGTAAAACGGGCTGCTACTTGGCAGCTAGTCTACTAGGCTATTTTACATAAGCAATAACTTGTAAAAAAAAATAACCGGAAATACCTAGTGCCTATTGAATAAGCCAACCGCAGGCGTATCGGGTGTTGAAATCGAGTTTGAAATTAGAAATTGAGTTTGGAATTAGAAATTGAATTTGAAATTAGAAATTGAGTTTGGAATTAGAAATTGAAATTGAAATTAGAAATTGAAATTAGAAATTAGAATTGAAATTAGAAATGAGAATTGAAATTAGAAATTGAGTTTAGAATTTGAAATTGAATTTGAAATTAGAAATTGAATTTGAAATTAGAAATTGAAATTAGAATTAGAAATTGAAATTAGAAATTGAAATTAGAATTGAAATTAGAATTGAAATTAGAAATTGAAATTAGAATTAGAAATTGAAATT
>NW_014583840.1:0-614 GCF_000485595.1 Priapulus caudatus
AATACCTGAATCTCCAGAGAAGGAGGTTGAACTGCCTGTAACAGAGGAAATACGTGAATCTGCAGAGAAGGAGGTTGAACTGCCTGTAACAGAGGAAAGACCTGAATCACCAGTGAAGGAGGTTGAACTGCCAGTAACAGAGGAAATACGTGAATCTGCAGAGAAGGAGGTTGAACTGCCTGTAACAGACGAAAGACCTGAATCACCAGTGAAGGAGGTTGAACTGCCTGTAACAGAGGAAATACCTGAATCTCCAGAGAAGGAAGTCGCACTGCCTGTAACAGAGGAAATACCTGAATCACCAGAGAAGGAGGTTGAACTGCCTGTAACAGAGGAAATACTTGAATCTGTAGAGAAGGATGTTGAACTGCCTATAACAGAGGAAAGAACTGAATCTCCCGAGAAGGAAGTTGAACTGCCTGTAACAGAAGAAAGACCTGAATCACCAGAGAAGGAGGTTGAACTGCCTGTAACAGAGGAAAGAACTGAATCTCCAGAGAAGGAGGTTGAACTGCCTGTAATAGAAGAAATACCTGAATCTCCAGAGAAAGAGGTTGAACTGCCTGTAACAGAAGAAAGACCTGAAATCACCAGAGAAGGAGGTTGAACTGCCT
>NW_014583840.1:5186-5476 GCF_000485595.1 Priapulus caudatus
AAGGAGGTTGAACTGCCTGTAACAGAGGAAAGACCTGAATCACCAGTAGAAGGAGGTTGAACTGCCTGTAACAGAAGAAATATCTGAATCTGTAGAGAAGGATGTTGAATTGCCTATAACAGTGGAAAGAACTGAATCCCCCGAGAAGGAGGTTGAACTGCCTGTAACAGGAGAAAGACCTGAATCACCAGAGAAGGAGGTTGAACTGCCTGTAACAGAGGAAATACCTGAAACACCAGAGAAGGAGGTTGAGCTGCCTGTAACAGAGGAAATACCTGAAACACCAGAGA
>NW_014583841.1:0-3262 GCF_000485595.1 Priapulus caudatus
CACACACCACACACACATACAACACAACACACACACCCAAATAAATACTATATCTATATATATAAAGTTGTTCAGCCGAATTAGTTCGTACTCGCATAACTAGAGAACTCCGCAGCCTAGAGGAAAACTAAAGATATTTTCAGAATCAGCACTGCAATCAGCAATCCAAAATTTAAAAAAGTTAAAAAGTAAAAAATTCATAAAAATTATATTCATCAATAGATGGCGGTGCGTACAGATTAACATCACGTACGTGTGAATCCATGGAGTATACCCTTAACGGCGCAGTGGCATAATCGCTAGAACATCCGTGTCCTACACCGGGATTCCGGGTTCGAGTTCCAGCCGAGGAACTTATTTTCCCCTTTTTCCCTTTTTTCCCCTTTACCTACCTCTTTAGTATGTATTATTTTAAATTTTTTACTTTTTCTTTTTCTTTTTGTCTTTTATCTTTTGATTTCTTATTCTTTTTTAATGTTTGGGATGGCATGGGAAGGTATGGGATGGCATGCGATGGCATGGGATGGGATGGGATAAGATGGCATGGGATGGGATGGGATGGGATGGGATGGAATGAGATGGGATGGGATGGGATGGGATGGGATGGGATGGATTGGGATGGGATGCGGTGCGATGGGAGGCGGTGCGATGGCATGGCATGGCATGGCATGGGATGTCATGGAATGGCATGGGATGGCATGAGATGCGATGAGATGGGATGGAATGGGATGGGATATGGGATATGGGATGGGATGGGATGGCATGAGATGGATGGATGGATGCATGGATGGATGGATGGATGGATAGATAGTTAGATTTTTTTGGGTATTTTCCTTTCAACCACGCGGTAACGCCACTGATTTCCCCGGGCAACGCCGGGTATCCCGCTAGTATATATATATAGAGAGAGAGAGAGAGAGAGAGAGAGAGAGAGAGAGAGAGAGAGAGAAAGAGAGAGAGAGAGAGAGAGAGTGAGGGGAGAGAGGGGGAGAGCAAGGGGAGGGAGAAAGGCAACTAGAACAGGAGACCGCGATAGAGAGAGAGTCAGGAGAAAGGAAAGGGAGAGACACAGATTACAATACGGGCACATAAAACTACGTATATATAGCACCCTCGCACGCGTATAATACAGTCTCGAGCTAGCAGCTGTATATAGCCAGTCTATACCTGCCGAGAATCGATAGATGCAACCACCAAAGGCAGCGCATTTTTTCGTAACTATTTCTGCATTGGCGCAAAAGGGGTATCAATCAGCGATACGTTGGCTATATGCATGTCCTCCATAGCAACTTAGGAACTCCCCCATGGGTGGGCTGTATAGTTGAATGCGGGTGTTACAACGGAAACCATAAGCTAATATTGCAACTCGTGGCTGGCTGCGCATGCGCAATATCGCTGTGTTCATATGCTGCGTGTCCGACTATCGCAGCAATATGGCTGCCGGGTTCAATAATAATTTTTGTCTCATAATTAGAGCTAACGATTTCTCCGGAGGTGGGGTGCGTCTACGCTGTATACAGGGTCGCTATGGTAACGCAGAGTTCGAAGGCCTGTAATCATAATCAGTGTCGACGACGATGACGACGGCGACGGCGACGATGATGACGACGACGGCAAGAATGACAACAATGACGACGACTGTTGCAGTCGTCGTCATTGTTGTCATTCTTGCCGTCGTCGATGACGTTGACGATGCCAACGACAACAATAGCGCCGACAGTGACGATGACGCTGACGACAGTGACGACGATGACAGCAACATTAACGACCACGAGGCAGAGGACAACGACGACTGGCGACGACGATGATGATAACAACGACGACAACAACGACGACGCTGGCGGCGACGACGCCCATAACGATTAACTAAGTGCATCGCCTTTGTATTTTCCTGTCGTTATCGTTGTTGATATAACACGATTATTTACTCTCTCAACATTCAACTTGCGCTGAAACTGCGATGTGTCGAAGTTGCAAGATTCCCATCATCGTTACGCATATCTAGGGTCTGAGAACAATTTGGGATTATAATATGTTTTATGTCAATCATAATGCGAGCATGGCCACAGTAAGTTACAACTACTATATATCGCGCTACGACCATATCCAATGTTACAAGGAAGCTAGCGCACGCTGTCAGGTGGCATGTATGCATGCTGCTTCACCAATAACCTGGCTGGAACAGCCACCGACTAATATGTGGATATATCTTCGTTCTCGCAAATATTTGCACGACTATTGCTTCATAAGGCGGCCACAGTATCAACAACATTAATTAATAACTGCTTGGCTGCGTATATATATATATATATATATATATATATACATATATATATATATACCGACCGCGTGTCACTTGCGTCACTGCCTCCACCGATAAAGGAGTGATCCCCCCCTCGCAACGCGCTAAGTGATTAATGTGCGTGTGGCTGCAGCGCTGAAGACTTATATACTCCGCTGTTAGTTCCACGGATAGCGTGGTAACGGCGATACATAAATCAACATATACGTCATAATCACACGTAAGCATCTCGTTTTGCGCGACAGAAAAAAGGGTCGCTGTGGCATTAGGGTGCGTTAATATTATCTCAGAATTTGCAACCGCGATGACGCTCCATTCTAGGCGACGTGTCGGCTCCACTCGAGATTGCGCATCCCTAACGTGACGTCGCGATGACAGGGCACTGAAGATGACCTCGATCACATGAGTACGCACGTTTAACGTGACGTCACGCTGACGTTTACAACGCAAACATGACGGCATGCGTTGAGCAATGATTGCGGAAAGCACAAGCCCGTAACCACCAACGTACTGATACTGGTACCTTTTAGCGCGTGTTGTGATTGCATTTTCGATTACGTTACAAGCACTTAGAGAAAGGCAGTCGGTCGCGGGCGCGTATAGCATGACGAGTTACGATATTACCGACGCACACATCGCCGCCGAGTCGCTGCGAACGCCGCACCGCGCTCTGTTTTGCGTAACTCGCGCAAATGGATTTCAATTGTTTTACTTCCGTTTTCGTGTTCCAGCTGTTTGGTTATAACCTCGCCATAAGCTTTATTATAAATTGCAGCAACCTAATATAATATGCTTATATATATATATGTGTGTGTGTGTGTGTGTGTGTGTGTGTGTGTGTGTGTGTGTGTGTGTGTGTGTGCGTGTGTGTGTGTGTGTGTGTGCGCGCGCGTGTGTGTGTGTAGTGTAGAGAGAGAGAGAGAGAGAGAGAGAGAGAGAGAAGAAGAGAGAGAGAGAGAG
>NW_014583841.1:4670-5475 GCF_000485595.1 Priapulus caudatus
ACACACACACACACACACACACACACACACACACACACCCACTATGTAATATATATATATGTTATTGGCTACATATATTATTACATACACACACACACACGCACACACGCACGCACGCACGCACGCACGCCCGCACGCACGCACGCACGCACGCACGCACGCACGCAGGCATGCTACAGCAGGCAAGCGGGGGCTCAATATCAAGCGAGCTAGACAATGCGTCCACATGTACCCGATTTGTACGGCCTAAGAAGCATACATAGTTCAAGTTGTAGCACGAGTGCTTGATTAAAATGAGTTTAGCATATCATTTGTTATATTATTAATAGCTTTTATGTCCATACGTATCTACAGATATTATAATGTAACCTTACCGTCTGCTAGGTAAAACTTCTGCTGCCTTCGGCGTCGCGACGCCATTTTACTTGATGTGTGAACACGCATGCGCGTGACGTCATCTATACGAGTGGGGACTTCTTCACTCGCGTCAAAATGGTCATGATTGAAACGCACACACAGTGCGGGAAAAACACCACACAGAAAACGTAAAAATTGGACGAGTGGGGACAGTAACATATTTTGTCAGGAGACAGCACATGACAAGATATACGACAAACTCCTATCTTGTGGGGACGTCCCCGGTTGTCAAGTATTCCCAGTTCGTGAGTTAAAACTTACCCAGTTGTCGGTGATTACAAACACACACACACACACACACACACACACACACACACACACACACACACACACACACACACACACACACACACACACACACACACACACACACACACACACACACACA
>NW_014583842.1:0-5475 GCF_000485595.1 Priapulus caudatus
GAGAGAGAGAGATGCGCGCGTGTGTCGTGAGCAGAGAAAAGCAGAGAGAGAGAGAGAAGAGAGAGAGCGCGTGTGTGAGCGAGAAAGAGAGATAGATACAGCACCGCAGGCACATCATCTTCACATTTAACTCTTTTTCTCGCCGTTAAAATGAAAAGCCGACATGACCCGCGGGTTAAACGAATCGCTTGAGAGGTCGCGCTCGCGAGAACTCGCGAGATTCTACGCTCGTTAAACCCCCGCGTTCGAAAATATATCGGCGCGCGAAAAAAAAACCCCTTTCGGCGAAAATATCACAAAAAATATCACTCACACACGCGGGGAGACGCAGAGGAATAATAGCAGGCGAGAATAGGGGCTCGTTGTGGCTTTTTTTCTCCCGTAACGCACCGCGCAAAAATGCGACATAATTCGTCGGCAGAGAAAGCCGCCCCGTGACGCAGCGTGCAGACGACGACGAACGATAATGACCTTATTGTTCAACAGAAAAAGACCCCCTACCTCTCTCCCTCCTTCCCTCCCCACCTCCCTCCCTCCCTTCCTCCCTCCCTCCCTCCCCACCTACCTACCTCCTCACCTCCCTGCCTCCCTAGCTCATACGCGCGCGCGCACGCTCACATACATACACACAAGCGCTTACACAAAACAACAGCAGCAGCAGCAGCAGCAGCAGCAGCAGCAGGGGACAGCAGCAGCAGCACCACCACCACCCACCACACACCAAGCAGGCCAGCAGGGGAACCAGCAGTAGCCCACCCACGACCACCACCAACCCCACCGCCGACCAGCAGCAGCGGCAGCAGTAGCGTTAGCCAAGTAGCAGTAGGCCAGTAGCAGCAGCAGCAGCAGCCCACCACCACCCTCACCACCACAAGCAGTCAGCAGCAGTGCAGTCAGCACCCACCACCACCACCACATCACCACCACCACCTACCACCACTTACCACACCACCAACACACACAACCACCGCCACCACACCACACCACCACCACACCACCAACACCACCACCACACCGACCAGCCCACCCACCACCACCTACCAACACAACCACCGACGCAACGAACAACCAGTAGCACCAGTAGTAGCAGGACAGGCAGCAGCAGCAGCAGGCAGCAGCAGCAGCACCACTCACCACCACCAGCAGCAGGCAGCAGCAACAACAGCAGCAGCAGCACCATCACAGCAGCGAGCAGCAAGCAAGCAGCAACCACAGCAGCAGCAGCAGCACCATCCAGCAGCAGCAGCACCACCGCAGCAGCCAGCAGGCAGTAGCAGTAGAAGAAGCACGCACCGCAGCAGCAGAGGCAGCAGCAGCACAGCCGACGTGAGTGTGTCGACGCTGGAGCGTGAGTGATGTCCGTCGGCCTGATGAGCGACTAAAGTGACGGGCGACGATGGCCGAGCAAATTGCTCGCCGACGTAGCGTCTCAAAATATCAGCAACCCCCGCGTGCGCCGCCGATGTCGGAGCAGTAAGCAGCAGGCAGCAGTAGGGCAGCAGCAGCAAGCAGCAGCAGCAAGCAGCAGCAGCAGCGTCCTATGCATCAGTAACACAATCATTAGCGCTGTTACGCCATGCGCGTTCACCCCCACTCTCCTGTTCTTGACCCCGCCCCCTCCCCTGGGTTACGGCGTGCCGGGATCACTACCGACAGAAAGAGAGAGGGGGAGGGGGAAGAGAAAGGGAGAGAGAGGGAGAGAGAGAGAGAAAGAGAGAGCGAGTGAGAGAGAAAGTAGAGAGAGAGACCCAAAGAGAAGAGGGGAGTGGAGGGGAGAGAGAGGTTGAGCGAGGGGAGAAGGGAGAGAGAGAAGTGTGCGTGGTACGCGTGTGTGTGCGTGCGTGTGTGTGCGTGCGTATGTGGCGTGTGTGTGGTGCGTGCGTGCGTGCGCGTGTGTGTCTGTGCGGGTGCGTGCGTGGCGTGTGTGCGTGCGTGTGCGTGTGTGTGCGTGCGCGCATGTGTACGTGTGTGCGTGCCGTCGTGTGTGCGTGAGTGTGTGCACTTGTGTGTGCGTGCGTGCGTATGCGTGCGTGCGTGCGTGCGTAGTGGGGCGTGGTGTGCGTAGCGTGCGCGGGCGTGCGTGTGTGCGTGCGTGCGTGTGTGAGTGAGTAGTGAGTGAGTGAGTCGAGTGAATGAGTGAAGTGAGTGAGTGAGTGAGGTGAGTGAATATGAGTGACGTGAGTGAGTGAGTGAGTTGAGTGAGTGGAGGTGGAGTGCGAGTGAGATTAGTGAGTGAGTGAAGTGAGTGAGTGGAGTGAGTGAGTGAATGAAGTGAGTGAGTCGAGAGACACGTGAATGAGTGAGTGAGTGATTGAGTGAGTGAGTGAGTGAGTGAGTGAGTGAGTGAGCGAGCGAAATGAGTGAGTGAGTGATGAGTGAATGAGTGAGTGAATGAGTGAGTGAAGTGAGTGAGTGAGTGAGTGAGTGAGAGTCAGAATAGCCGGCCTAAATGAATAATCCTTGTGACGGTTTATCCAATAAATTACTCGTCAAGCCTTGGCTTACCGATGTGCCTCCGAAACCTTTCCTGCGCATAGCTGCTAATAACTGCTAGCTCTAAATGGCTGTTCGCCTTCTCCGTGCGCAGCCCCCGCTGCAGGCTGCTGGTCACATCTTTCTCTCTTCTGCTTCTCTCTCTCCTGCGCGCTCTCTCTCTTTCGCTCCACACACAGAACACACCCACACACACACACCCACACACACACACACAACCACACACACACACACACACCCAGAGTTTATGTGCCCGTACGTATACCCTGATGCCCGAGGGCACCACACCACACACACCTCACACAGGACGGCACACACACACACACAAACACACACACACACCACACACATCTATAGTCCACATGCACACAACACAACGCACAACACAGCACACCACACACACACGCAACAACACACACACAGACACACACACACACACCACACACCACACCAGCACACCAACCTCCACACCACACACACACCACACACGCACGCACGGCACGCACGCACGCACACACCCAGACACCCCCACCAACCACGCACTGCACCAACACGTACGCACACACTTACGGAAAGCACGTCACACCGCCGCACACGAGGGGTTGCGTTACGAGGGGTGCTTGGGCTAACGGCTACGGAAGACGCCGACAGCACACACGTACGCGCCACACACGTACGAAAGCCACGCACGCACCACACGTACGCATACCGTACGGAAGCACGGCACGCACACCACACGTACGAAGCACACACGTACGGAATCACGCAACGCCAAACGTACGCACACACAGTCCGTTCGTTCTCGTCCGTCCGTCCGTCCGTCCCGTCCGTCGTCCGTGTCGTCCGCCCGATTACACGACCAACTCAAACCCGATTCACACACAAACACATTTCAACGATTTGGGTGGCTGGCTGCTGCTGCTGCTTGCTACTGCTGTTGCTGCTGCTGCTGCTGCCGCCGCTGCTGCTGCTGCTGCTGCCGCCGCTGCTGCTGATAGTACTTCTGCTACTGTTGTTGTTGTCGTGTTGTTATTGTTAGTATTGTTGTTGTTGTTGCGGCTGCTGCTGATAGTTCTTCTGCTACTGTTGTTGTTGTCGGTGTTGTTATTGTTAGTGTTGTTGTTGTTGTTGCGGCTGCTGCTGAAGTACTTCTGCTAGCTGTAGTTTGTTGTCGGTGTTGTTAATTGTAGTATGTTGTTGTTGTTTGCGCGGCTTGCTGCTGATAGGTTCTTTCTGCTACTGTTGTTGTTGTTGTCGGTGTTGTTATTGTTGGCTGTTATTATCTGTCTGCTGCGCTGCCGGACGCTGCTCGCTGCATGCTGCAGGCTCCTGAAAAACTGACATGCAGCTCGGGTTTTCATATTTGCCGTGCCGGATGGTGGAGCTACGCGAATGCGTGCTGCCTTCTGTGAACGACCAGTTTAGAGAGAAAGAGAAGAGACAGAGAAGAGACGAGAGACAAGAGAGAGGAGAGAGAGAGAGAGAGTAGATAGATAGAGAAGAGAGGAGAGAGAGAGAGAGAGAGAGAGAGAGAGATAGATAGAGAGAGAGAGAGATTAGATAGAGAGAGAGAAGAGAGAGAGAGAGAGAATAGATAGAGAGAGAGAGAGATAGAGATGAGAGAGAGAGAGAGAGACGAGAGAGAGAGGGGGGGAGAGAGAGAGGGAAGAGAGAGATAGATAGATAGATAGAGGAGAAAGAAGAGAGAGAGAGAGAGAGAAGAGAGAGAGAGAGAGCGAGAGAAGCGAGCGAAGAGAGAGAAGAGAGCAAGAGAGAGAGAGATGAGAAGAAGAAGACGCGAGGGAGAAAGAGAGAGAGAAAGAAGAGAGAGAGAGAGAGAGAGAGCGAGCGAGAGGAGAGAGAGAGAGAGAGAGAGAGAGAGAGTAGAGAGAGAGAGAAGATCTAAGAGAGAGAGCGACGAGAGATAGAGAAACGAGAGAACAAGAGAGAGAGAATAGAGAAGCGAGAAGAACGAGAGAAAGAGAGAGAGAGAGAGAGACGAGAGGAGAGCAGAAAGAAGAGAGAAAGAGAGAGAAAGAGAAAAAAAGAGAGAGAGAGAGAGAGAGAGAGAGAGATAGAGAGAGAGAGAGAGAGAGAGAGAGAGAAGACAGAAAGAGCTTATGATAGAAACCGTCAAGCACCAAGATCTAGCTGATGCATCTCATGGTATCATCATGAGAGTCGCGTTGCGGTACACCAACAACACACACGCAACGCACGCACGCATGCATGCACGCACTGCACTAACAACACACGCCACACACACAGAACGAGCCACACACACACACACACACAAGCCACACACACACACACACAACCCACAAGGTCGTACGCGCGCGCGCACACACACACACACACCCTACCGGCACACGCCACACAACTACACACACATTTCCACACACACACACACAGGCGATGACCACGCACACACACACGCCCACTACACACACACACAGACCAGAGAGACACGCACACACACACACACAACACACACACACACACACACACACACGAACGCACGCGACGCACAACGCGCACCGCACACGCAGCAGCCGCCACACGCACACGCACACGACACACGCACACGACAACCGCCACACAGCACACAACAAAGCAACACGCACACGCACACGCACACGCACACCACAACAACCACATACAACCACGCAGCGCACAGCACGCACACACACACGACGCACGCACCCACGCCACTACCACACCGTACGCACGCATACACGCAACAGCACGCACGCCCGCCCGCCACGCGCGCGCAGACGCCAGCCCGCCCGCCGCACGCTACGCCAACGCACGGCACGCACGCACGCACCGCACGCACGCACACACACAGACATAACACAACACGCACGCCACGCACGCGCGCGCACACACACCACACACATAGACATACACACACAGTCACGCAACGCGCCAACACACAACGACACGCACGCACCCAACGTACCACGCGACGTTCTGGCAATC
>NW_014583843.1:0-398 GCF_000485595.1 Priapulus caudatus
ATATCGAGTAATTATTATCGTTATCGAGCGCGATAATTATTATTAATTAATCGTGTAACGATAATTATATATATATAGCGATAATTATGAGGAAGGTTGTGTGTGACGTCGCATATTTTGTTTGTTGACGATGTGTGGCGGTGGCGATCAGGCGTTTGTATGCAGACGATCATCGCGATGTAATAAAGATATTTTTTAATCGGAAATCCGTCTCTCTGCGGGTCTGTTGTCTCGTAGTTTGTGGCGGGCGGTGTTTCGCATGTACGAACGTACACACGCACGCACGCACGCATGAACTCACGCACGCACGGACAGACGCAGGAAAGCACTCACGCACGCACACAGGAAAGCACGCAGGAAAACACTCACGCATGCACGTACGTACGCACGCAGGAAAA
>NW_014583843.1:590-5474 GCF_000485595.1 Priapulus caudatus
GGCATTAACGAGAAGCGAGGAGACAACCTTTTTTTTAAAAAAGTTATAACTGATTTAATCATATGCAAACGGAGGAAACATAATGGCAACTTATATACGCTACGGGGAGTTTTTTTTCCCCACCCACCCTTCCTTCTTGCACCCCTTCGCCTTTTCCATCATCCCTTCCCTTTGCCATCTGTCTTTCCCCTCCTCGCCCTCCTCCACCTCCCCTCGACCCTTCTCACCCTCGTTTCCCTCTCACCTTCCCCCTACCTCTTCGCCCTCCTCCTTCCCTCCCCCTCATCCTATCTCCCTTCCTCCACACCTCCCCCTTCGCCTCTTCACCTCATTCCCCCCTTCAATTAATCTTCCTTTGCCCTTTCCCTCCCCTTTCTCTCCCCTTCACCCTCTCTCTCTTTCCAATCTTCCCCCTCACCCTTCCCCTCCGCTTGGGCGGCAATGCTTTAATTTGAATGGCACACACAAGAAGGAGAGAAGAGAGAGAGAGAGAGGCTTTCGTCCTGATTGACACTGCTTAGCGGAGAGAGCAGGGAGCAGACCTCCCCCCCGTTCCTCCCCCTCCCTTCCTCCTCGCCCCACCCCTCCCCTTCCTCCTCGCCCCCGGCCTCCTCCCTGGCGATTACTTCAATGTGAACGCACACACCAAGAAGAGAGAGATGAGAGACCTTCCTCAGTTCCTGAATATCCATGATTTTACACCTAAATTATTACCGATATCGACTTTCGCGATTCTCTTTTCGCAATTTAAAAAAGGCGCAAAAAAAGCAAAAAGAATCCAAAAAATTTTCAGTTAAAAAAGCGGACCGCAGCGGACAAAAAATCGGACGGGAGCGTCCTTCGCCGGATATCGTAATCTTTCGCCTTCTATTCGGAGAGAGAAGGACTCGGTCGTATTTGCGTTGCCGCCAGAGCGCGCCCACTGCGTTGTTTCCGAACCCGCGCCGGACGAAGCAAAAAAAGCGTCCGCTCGTATCGGCGGGTTTTCCTCGCGTCTTCGCGAATTTAGTTAGGACGGAAAGTCTCGCACGCGAGAAATTCCGCAAGTGCCGCATGAAACTGCGACGCGACAATCTTTCCACCTCCTGAACAAAAAGAAACGTACGGCGGTTAAAAATTCAATTGCGACTCAAAAACCTATCGCTATCAACCTACCACTATCACAAAATGAAAACGAACGCGAGAAAACTTAAATCGCCGATCGAAAAAACTCCGCACGGAGTTTACACGAAAGGTGAAACCGCCAAAAATTGCCGCGAAACGTAGCAAAGATTTACCGCAGCGAGCTTCTTCCATTTCGATTACTTTTAGGTTACTGTATACGCCATATTTTTCGCGTACGGATATTTTCGCGAATTCACAGACTCTTGACGGACAATTTGCGCGACGGTGGTTAATTTCCCGGCCGGTTCGCTGTGGTGAAATGTAGTGAATTATTTCGGTATTATTAGCGATGAACACTTTCGCGTGCTGATTATCAAAAAACTTCGGGTCGGGACGCCCTGCTCGCGAAATTTGCGTAAAATTAAACCACAGCAAATATACAGCGTATACAGTTACGCAGCGGGGGCCCCGGCGCCGGAGTAAATTCGGCTTGCTGGATAAAAATTAGGGCGGGGTGACCACTGGTGAGAAAAGCATTGCAACCACGGGGGACGCGCAGTGCTGGAATACTTTGGACATATCACGCGCGAAAAACCCCAAAACGTACGAAAGATGCACGCGCGATCCGTGACTCGCTGCCTCGCGAGACACTGCCGAGAAAGTTGAGACACGTTGTCCCGCATTCTCGAGTACGTGGCGGCGGACCACGCACGGGAAATCCGCGCCACGCCTATTGTTAGATCGCGCTATCGCTGTTATAGGTAATGTTGATATGCTGTTAGGAATAACGCCCCCTGTTGGGGCGCGAGAGGGCCGCGACCGCGACGCCACCTAGCGACAAAGCGTTCCTTCGATACGGCAGCCACGCAGACTTCGTCAGTCTTGCGGCGACCGCGGCGCCCCCTGGTGGCAAAGTTCTTAGGCGGCGATATAAGCATAACGCAACGCCGCCGGCAAGAAAGTTCTCTGGTGGCGACAAATGTGGCGCCCCTGTCAGCTGCCGAGGCGACTTCCGCCACGTCGCACTGTCCTCTGCCGGTGCGCCCCCTGGACGACAAGCGAACGCGGTCGCTAAGTCGGTCTGCGTCGCCTGCTGCGCTCGACGGCGGCCCCCAGATGGGCGTTTTGAGGTCAGCTGACGACCACGTAGTCGTGCTCGACTACGCGTGTTGTTCGAGACACGTCCGACCTTCCGCTGGGGATCGTCCTCACTCTCCTCCTCTCCTCCTCCCCTTCCTCCTCCTCCTCCTCCTTCTTTTCTTCCTGCGCAACCCAAGCGCCGAAGAACGCAGGGAGAGAGAGTAGGAGGAGAAAATGTCGCGCGTGGGCAGAGAAACGACCGGCAAAGACGAGAAGGCTCGCGAAGTCGCTCTTGCGATTTCGGAAGAGGTAAGGAGAGGGAGCAAGAGGTTCCGAAGTTAGGAGAGGAAAGGAGGTTCAGGAAAGGAAGACGGAGGAGGGAGAGGAAGGAGTTCAGGAAAGGAACGACGGGAGGAGCAGAGAAAAAAAAAAGGAGTTCGCGAGCTAAGGTGAGGAGTTCAGGAAAGAAAGACGGAGGAGAGGAAAGGGCCTGGCCGAGTTCGGGAAGGTAAGGAGTGGAAAGAGTTCAGCGGAGAAGACAACGACGGCCGAGGAGAGGAAAGGAGTTCGCTGAAGGTAAGCGCAGTGGAAAGGAGTTCAGGAAAGAAACGAACGCGGAATGAAGAGGAGTATTGGGAGGAGGGCGGGAGAGGATCACGTAGAAAGAGACCGACGACCATTTTTTAACGTGAGTTGAAACCATTTGTTTGTTGCTCGAGCAGCAGCTAACAACACTAACAGCTTTATACTTGTGTTAGATGTACTAGTGTTGTGTTGTGTTGTGTTGTGTTGTTGTGTTGTGTTGTGTTGTGTTGTGTTGTTGTGTTGTGTGTGGTGTGTGTGTGTTGTGTTGTGTTGTGTGTGATGTGTTGTGTTGTGTTGTGTGTGATGTGTGTGTGTTGTGTTGTGTTGTTGTGTTGTGTTGTTGTGTTGTGTTGTTGTGTTGTGTTGTGTTGTGTTGTGTTGTTGTGTTGTGTGCGTGTTGTGTTGTGTTGTGTGTGATGTGTGTGTGTTGTGTTGTGTTGTGTGATTATTAGTGCCGATAACATTCTAACAAGAAACGGTCAACAAACGGTGGCGTCCCCTATGCACGCGTACCTCTTGTATGCACGGCGGCGCCACCTACATGCTACGGCAGCGCCACCAACATGCTACAGTGGCACCAACTGCGTGCTTGCACCTCTTGCATGCACGGTGGTGCCACCTACCATGCTACGGGTGGCCGTCCCCTGCATCGCGCAGCGCGCGCTACCTCTTGTTATGGCGTGTTCGTTGTCGGTTGCCGTGTGCGTGTCTCCGTGTGTTGGCTCAGATCTCGCGGCTGGCGCCACCGCTGCAAGCTCTCTCTTCGGCTGCGCACTTCTGCGCCTCTTCTCGCCAGCCACGCCGCCCGGAACACCGCCTCGCCGCTCCTCCGTCTGTGCACGTCCTGGCAGGGGGCGCCAGCCCACTGGTTAGCACGATTCGGTTCGCATTTGACGTTCCATCGTAAATGTAACTACTGTAATATAAATCTGTTGTATTATTATGAATTATATGAATTTCTACAAAAATATAATATATGTTATAATTAGTGTATAATTATATAGTTTATACTGTAATAGTAAGTATATATTATTCAGGGAATAAAATAATAGAGAATCTCTTATTTTACTTATATTATTATATTATTAATTATTATTATTATTTACTTATTTATTTAATACGCATAATTATTTCACTCCCTGATATTATGTAATTACTAGTTAAACATATATATAGTATAAGCTACGTAGATATAATAGTAATACACATATTATTATTATACATTATATAAGCTATGTAGTATACATGGCTAACATATATACAGCTGATTACGGATTATAAGTATATATATATTATGTAATATATTAAGTTATGACGTTATATAATATCAGTAAGTACGAATATCATACATTACAAACAAGCTGCAACACAGCAAGCATTACGAAGATAGTCGAGCAGCAATCACATTAATCAATCAATGAATTATTCAATCAATCAATCACATCACGTAAAACTTGAGAAGAACACACGCATGCACGCATCACCTGAATACAGGGATGAGGGAAGATAAGATGAAGCAAGCAAGCATGCAAGTATAGTTAGTTAGGCGTAAAAGCCACACTAATATATATTATATATATATATATAATAATATATAGAGAGAGTGCATGCATATCTGTCTATATATATGTGTGATATATATCTACATACATGTTATCAGGAGTGAATGAGAACAAATTGTTTCTAAGAGAAAACAATTCATTTAATTCAATTTGGTTTTTAAAACAGAACAATTTGCTATTCATTCGCTCCTGTTGATATATATGACCGTGTATGTATATTAATATATAATATATATATATATATATATATATATATATGACTATATATATATATATACATACATGATATGTATGTATATGCGTACCATGCAGAGACTAACTATATACATTATATATATATATATATATGTGTATATATATATATATATATATATATGTATATATACACTAACTATATCTATTACATAACATCAAGTGCCATATTCACACAATGAACGTATGTATGCTTACGAACAGAGAATATATATATATGTTCATCATAGCCACATCTATAGATAGATTATATAGATCTATATGTATATGTATATGTAGATAGAGCCACATCTATAGATAT
>NW_014583844.1:0-408 GCF_000485595.1 Priapulus caudatus
GAGGATGAGGATGAGGGTGAGGATGAGGATGAGGGTGAGGGTGAGGATGAGGATGAAGATGAGGGTAAGGGTGAGGATGAGGGTGAGGATGAGGATGAGGGTGAGGATGAGGATGAGGGTGAGGGTGAGGGTGAGGATGCAGATGAGAACAAGGATGAGGCTGAGGATGAAGATGAGGATGAGGATGAGGATGAGGATGAGGATGCAGATCAAGATGAGGATGGGGATGCAGATAAGGATGAGGATGAGAATGGGGATGAAGATGAGGATGCGAGGGGGCACGCTCCTTCGCTTTGTTTTGGCGCGGCGTGCACGCACCAACAACCTGCGTTTTTTCATCTCTCTCTATCTCTCTCTCTCTCTCTCTCTCTCTCTCTCTCTCTCTCTCTCTCTCTCTCTCTCTCTCTC
>NW_014583844.1:1423-5473 GCF_000485595.1 Priapulus caudatus
CTCTCTCCCTCCTCTCCTCCTCCTCCTCCTCCTCCTCTCTCTCTCTCTCTCTCTCTCTCTCCTTCCTCTCTCTCTCTCTCTCTCTCTCTCTCTCTCTCTCTCTCTCTCTCCTCTTCTCTCTCTCTCTCTCTCTCCCTCACTCTCTCTCACTCTCCCTCCCCCTCTCTCCCCTTACGGTCTTACGGTTACAGACGCGTGCGCTATGCTCTCTTATATTCCCACACCTGCGCCAACACGCAATCAATGCCGAGCTCTAGGAAGAAGAAGGAGGCCCGATCGCAGTATCGACTGCTTACGATACCGATGTTTGAAGTGCCACTTCGGATGTCAAAGGCACACGTGGAACGTACGCGATTTTCTCACCCGCTGCATTCACGGAAGCATCGATACAAGCTTGTGAGCACGGTAGCAAGCAATGTAGACTAGCGAGCGCTTACACACGCGGCGCGTGCCATCGCCACAAAAGAAAGAAAACTGCGTCGACAGCTTACACTGGAATCGATTCAGCGACCGTAGTACGATATGGGGGAAAGCCGCGAGACAAACTTGTACAACGTTCGACATGAACAAACACTCGTGTCTCGTACATAGCCCCTAGGAAGCATTTAATGTCGTAATCATAATATCAAATCGCTCAGGTGTTTTTTTGGGGTTTTTTAACATGTTGAGAAACAAACCTATCGGGTAAGAATTTGAGGATACATTTCGTCCCGTTAGTACTTAAAACATTTAGTCCCGTTTGTACAAAAATTGCAACAAAACTTTTACAAATATACACAATCGAAAATTCGTGACGTAGTCAATTTAACAAAAAGAAAGAAAACGTCTGAGACAGCTTACACTGGGAGCTGCAATCGACGCAGCTACCGTAGTACGGTGTGGGGGAAAGCCGTGAGACAAACTTGTGTCACAAAGCCGCGTGCGGAAGGCAGCGAAAAATGATGCTGACGCTGATTTTATTTAATGCTCGGATATATTACTAAGCCGCGGGATCCCTTGCCTGCAGAATTACGAAGACGGGGACAATTTTAGATTGAGTGGGTGTAGGGAGGGCCGCATGCGAACGGGGGAAAGGAGAGAGAGAGGGGGGAGAGAGAGGAGCGCTAGAGAGAGAGAGAGAGAGAGAGAGAGAGAGCGACGGGAAGAGAGAGGGAGAGCGAGAGAGAGTGAGAGAGAGAGAGAGAGAGAAGAGAGAGACGAGAGAAGAGAGAGATGAGAGAGAGAGAGAGAGAGAGAGAAGAAGAGAGAGAGAGTAGACGAGAGAGAGAGAGAGAGTAGAGAGAGAGAGAGAGAGAGAGAGAGAGAGAGAGAAGAGAGAGAGAGAGAGGAAGAGAGAGAGAGAGAGAGAGAGAAGAGAAAGAGAAAGAATCAAGACGAAGAGGTATATGATGACGAGGTGACAGGAGAGAAGAAGAGGATGAGAGAGAGAAGAGAGAGAGAGAGAGAGAGAGAAGAGAGAGAGAGAGAGAGAGAGAGAGAGAGAGAGAAGAGAGAGAGAGAGAGAGAGAGAGAGAGAGAGAGAGCGAGAAGAGAGAGAGAGAGAGAGAGAGAGGAGAGAGAGAGAGAGTAGAAGAGAGAGAGAGGGAAGAGAGAGAGGAGAGAGAGGGAGAGAGAGAGAAGAGAGGAGAGAGAGAGAGAGAGAGAGAGAGAAAAAAAAGAAGAGAGAGAAAAAGATTGAGGAGTTGATGATATTAAGTGAAGACAGAAAAAACGAGACATCCTTCTTTCAGGAATTCACAACGAGAGAACGAGCGGAAAAAATAGCAAGCAGCTAGCAATAAAAAGCAACCGGCAAACATACAATTTGGAAAATGCGGGCACACGCCGACAACCCAGAGCAGGCAATCGCAAATAGACAAAAAGCTTTCCTGCACAGCACAGTAGCCTGTACTGTTTTCTCAGTGTTAGATGTCGCAGATATACGCGGATAAACCATGACTGCAATCATAAAAGAAAAAAGAAAAAATGCGTTATTGCTATGTATATATATATATATAAAATATATATATGTATATTATATATTAGCATCAGATATACGGGTTGATGCGTTATCAGCACAATGGCCGCTAGCAATGCACCGCATCGAGCGCGTATCACCGCTTGGGCTAATTTTCCGGTCACAAGTTCCCAGCGAATCCCCCATTTGTTGATCTCTATCGCTGATGCGCGCGCAAATGCCACTTGACCGGTTCGGCCATCCATCAATATTAACGGGTGCGCAAGCAGCAAGCAGCAGCAACCAACAACAACAACAACAACAACAACAACAGCAGCAGCAGCGCTGCAACCGTAGCAGCAGCAGTCATTCATAAGCATGCAGGGGCAGGGCAGCAACAAACACGAACAAAGCAAGCAGCAGCAGCAGCAGCACCACAGCAACAGTGCAGGGCAGCAGGCAGCAACATGTAGTAGTAAAGTAGTAAGCAGTAGCAGTAGCCAATAGCAGCGAGCAGCATCATCATCATCACATCATCATCATCGTCATCATACATCACCCGAACCACCACCACCACCACACCACCAACCACCAGCAAACATCAGCAGTAACAACAGCAGCAGCAAGCAAGCCAGCAGAAGGCAAGAAGCAGAAGCAGGCAACATTACAGCAAAAACAAACAGTAGCAGCAGCAGCAGCAACACAACAAAGTAGGGCAGACAGCAGCAGCAATCAGAAGGCAGGCAGCAGCAGCACAAACAACGAACAACAGTAAGCAGCAGAAGCAAACAACAAAACAGTAGCACAGCAGGCTGACGGCCTCATAGTAATACGTGGAAACATTCATCAACTCCTGGCACCCGTACGCTACGCGACGTAACCCCCCACACCCAACACCGCGACAGCCCCTGCATTCCGCAATCCCCATTGTAAGTAGAAAGCCCGCGCTGAACGGCGCGCGCATGACGTACGCATCGTAAATTAGCTAATAGCTGCAACGCACCGCACGCACGCACGGCACATACGTTACTACGCACGCACACCGACGCACACACGCACGCCACGCATCCACAGCACCACACGCATGCACGTACACACGTACGTACTGACGCTGGCACGCAGGCTGGCACGCATCATCACGTACGCACGCTGGCGATGCTGGCAGCGCACACGACAGTACAGACACGCATGGCATGCTGCACGCACACCATGCAGCGCTGGCACGGCACGTACGCACGACAGCACGCACGTAGTAGATACGCTCAGCTGGCACGCACGCACGCGACAGCAACGGCTTGGCAGGCGCACGGCTGACAGCACGCTGGCAGCGCAAAAGATCGCTGCTACACATGATTGTATTCGCTCCGCCGTATTTCATACACCCGCATGCTCCCCCCTCGCATCAATCAACATCACACACGCTGCTGCTGCTGATAACAACGATGCACGCCACACGTACGACACGCACGGCACGCACGACACGCACAGCAACGCAGGGTCTATTGGCTACGTGGGACTGCAGAATGGTTGCAGCGCGTGCAAAGGAGGGCAAAAAGTTTGAAAGTAAGCTGAGCATACAGCAGCGCCGTATAGGCACGCAACCACCGCAACGCAGGCACGCAAACGCACGCACGCACGCACACGCACGCAACGCACGGCACGCACGGCACAGCACGCAGAACAGAGCACGCCACAGCACGCACGCACGCAACGCACGCACGCGACGCACCGCACCACGCACGCCACGCACGCACGCACGCACGCACGCACGACGGCACGCAACACGCACAAGCCGCACGCACGGTCGACGCACCACGCTGCAGCACGCACGCACGTATCACGCACCGGTGCCGCAGACACGCACGGCACAGCAGCGGGGCCGACAGCACGGCACGCACGCGACGCAACAGCAGCGCACGCAGCGCACGCACGCACGTCACGCACGGCACGACACGCAGCGCACGACGCACGCCACGCACGCAGCGCACCAACGCTCGCTCGCGTCGCGTCTCTCTCTGGTCTCTCTCTCTCTCTCTCTCTCTCTCTCTCTCTCTCCTCTCTCTCTCATCTCTCATCTGCTCTCTCTCCTCGTCTCTCATTCTCTTCTTCCTCCT
>NW_014583845.1:0-2102 GCF_000485595.1 Priapulus caudatus
CCTTCACCTTAGATGGTGATTGATTCAATCCTACAGGCTGTACGCACGCAATACGGTCGAACGCAATGCCTCCTACCCACAAATATCATCAGGTTTTTTCAAAGTCGTTTGACTTTCAGCGAAATTTTGAAGGTTTTGCGGATAACGATCGACGTTTGTTGACTGGGTGACATCATACACACTTGTAGGCCATCAACAGCTGTGACGTGTACGGTTTTGCTGTGACCTGTACGGTTTTGCTGTGACGTGTACGGTTTTGGTGGTCAACAGCTGTAACTTGTACGGAAATTACCCTGTCAGGTCCCACCCTAACAACACCGACACCGAATTACCCTGTCAGGTCTCACCCTAACAACACCGACACCGAATTCCCCTGTCAGGTCCCACCCTAACAACACCGACACCGAATTACCGATGGCTGCGCCCTCGCCGTCGACAACAGTGGCTCCACCTCCTGGCAGTGAATGCAGATGCTCTCTCCGGACGTCAAGGGGGACGAAGAGAAATGCGAGAACCACGATGAAGACGAGGAGGAAGAGGAAGAGGAGGAAGAGGAGGAGGGCAGGGAAAGCTGGGAGAGGGATATTCCCGTTCGATTCATCGGCGTCTCTAGTAACGGACAGTTCGCTGTAAGGACCGGCTCCTCAACGATGACCAGCTCCCGGTAGGATGGACACTGGTCATTAACACAGCCACCCCACGACAAATGTCATCTACTGCCAAGCCTATCTGACGACAATGCTTCCCTTTTCCAAGGTTATCCTGGGATCTCCGCTATTCATTACCAAACCTTATTCAGTCGTAATGTTATCCATTAAAAAGCCTGTCCACTGGTTATCCATTAAAAAGCCTGTCCACTGGTTATCCATTAAAAAGCCTGTCCACTGATTATCCATTAAAAAGCCTGTCCAGTGTTAATGCTATCCATTAAAATGCCTGTCCACTTGCTGTGGTCAGTGTTGTGTGTCACAGTCCGTGTGTGAGGGGAGTGGCTGTAGTAGTGGACACAGGTCAGTGATCTATGTCACAGTCCGTGTGTGAGGGGAGTGGCTGTAGTGGTGGACACATGTCAGTGATCTATGTCACAGTCCGTGTGTGAGGGGAGTGGCTGTAGTAGTGGACACATGTCAGTGATCTATGTCACAGTTCGTGCTGCATGGTCAGTCTGTGAGGGGATGTCTGTAGTGGACACAGGTGGACATAGGTGGACACAGGTGACAGGTGGTGTATGAAGTCGCTGCGACATTGATAAGCATTAACATCAGATACACTTGATGGTGGATAACATTATCACAATCTGCACCTCGCCTGCTATGCAACCCTCATGACCACTAGCCACCGTGCACGGAGCATCATCGTCCAGGTGTGAATACACATGCGCCGAGATGGGCTTCTTAATTAGTGCATCAGCAGCAGCAGCATCCCTATTAGAGCGTCCTCATCTTCGCGTGCGCACGCAGTCAGAGGTGCGTTTCAGCATCGATTCGCCGCTCAATCGCCGCTCATTCACTACAAATTCACCTTAGAAGCTTAGATTATTCACATATTTACCATACATTTACCTTACTACACCTACCATACATTTACCACCTACACATATACATTTACCGTACTAGGTTCTTCACACATTTACCACACATTCACCTTAGATTATCCATACATTGACCACATATTCACCTTAGATTATCCATACATTGACCACACAAGAGTGAATGTGCGGTAAATGGATAATCTAAGGTAAATGTGTGGTCAATGTATGGATAATCTAAGGTGAATGTGTGGTCAATGTATGGATAATCTCACATTCACCACACATTCACCACACATTCACCTCAGATTATTCACACATTCACCACACATTCACCACACATTCACCACACATTCACCACACATTCTGAGAATGTAATCCCCTGCTCTCTTTATCGCTCCGAGAAATAAGGGCGGAGAGAGTTAGCAAGTGAGAGAGAGGGGGAGAAAGAGAGAGAGGGGGAGAAAGAGAGAGAGGGCGAGAGAGGGAGAAAGAGAGAGAGGGCGAGAGAGAGGGAGAGTTAGCGAGGGAGAGAGAGAGAGGGAGAAAGAGAGAGAGGGCGAGAGAGAGGGAG
>NW_014583845.1:5019-5473 GCF_000485595.1 Priapulus caudatus
AGAGAGAGAGAGAGAGAGAGATGTAAAGAGAGAGAGAGAGAGGAAAGGAAAGCGATCAAGAACGAGGACAGACGTTATCTATCTAATAAAAGCCCCCGTCTATCCCTCCTTCACCTTAGATGGTGATTGATTAAATCCTACAGGCTGTACGCACGCAATACGGTCGAACGCAATGCCTCCTACCCACAAATATCATCAGGTTTTTTCAAAGTCGTTTGACTTTGAGCGAAATTTTGAAGGTTTTGCGGATAACGATCGACGTTTGTTGACTGGGTGACATCATACACACTTGTAGGCCATCAACAGCTGTGACGTGTACGGTTTTGCTGTGACGTGTACGGTTTTGCTGTGACGTGTACGGTTTTGGTGGTCAACAGCTGTAACTTGTACGGAAATTACCCTGTCAGGTCCCACCCTAACAACACCGACACCGAATTACCCTGTCAGGTCTCAT
>NW_014583846.1:0-423 GCF_000485595.1 Priapulus caudatus
CGCACGCGCGCACATACACACACATACACATACACACGCACGCACATACACGCACATACACACACATACACACACATACACATACACACGCACGCACATACACGCACATACACACACATACACATACACGCACGCACATACTGTTACACATACACGCACGCACATACACATACACACACATACACACACATACACATACACGCACATACACATACACACACGTACATACACATGCATATACACACACACACACGCACACACACACACACACATACACACACGTACATACACACAGCTGTAACGTACACCTGTCGTTAATATCAGCAGGTGAACTGGCACAGTAGCAGCAGCAGCGGCAGTAGCAGCGGCAGTAGTAGCAGCAGCAGCAG
Organism: Priapulus caudatus; assembly: GCF_000485595.1. NCBI lineage: Eukaryota > Metazoa > Priapulida > Priapulimorpha > Priapulimorphida > Priapulidae > Priapulus > Priapulus caudatus. The sequence goes on from NW_014583846.1 coordinate 390, forward strand.
CAGCAGCAGCTGTCAACAACGTGTAATAAATATC
>NW_014583846.1:5061-5470 GCF_000485595.1 Priapulus caudatus
ACTGATATAGCACGCAGTTCCGGGTTTTATTACGAAACCAAAAACATTTCATACTTCACTTGTCAACCATTGTGAAACCGCCACCAAACATTGCACATATAAAGTAAATCTTCGATATACGTTCAAAACAACACAGAATACCAAAGTAAATATAAACTCCACATTATGTATATGTATGTACATGTTATGTATGTGTACATGTATGTGAGCCTACAGGATATAAGACTACACACAGACAGTGCTACAGGTTATAAGACTACACACAGACAGTGCTACAGGTTATAAGACTACACACAGACAGTGCTACAGGTTATAAGACTACACACAGACAGTGCTACAGGTTATAAGACTACACACAGACAGTGCTACAGGTTATAAGACTATACACAGACAGTGCTACAGGTTATAA
>NW_014583847.1:0-254 GCF_000485595.1 Priapulus caudatus
AATAATCTACCTGGGCACAATAAGATAAGCATAATGCTTGTAAATAATATTGCTTATGGGGCCATATAATAATTTACGTGGTTATATTGCCCCCAAGCAATATTATAACAAGCATCATGCCTAGCTGTCTTATATAATAATCTACCTTGTTACATTTCTCCCGAGCAATATTATTATAAGCATTACGACTGTCTTATATAATAATCTACCTGGTTACATTTCCCCCAAGCAATATTATTATAAGCATTACGACT
>NW_014583847.1:4875-5469 GCF_000485595.1 Priapulus caudatus
TATTATAATATTTATTATATAAAAATAATAATAAAAAAATAAATTAATAGAATGAACGAAAGAATGTATGAATAAATATAAATAAATAAATTTAATGTCACTATTATATTTATTACCGTTATTATTATTATTATTACTTTCATCACCATTTTGATAAATAAATAAATAAATATAAATAAATGAAATGACTAAATAATTACACGAATTAGTGGTAGAATAATTGAATGTATGTTTGAATGAATTAATGAATTAGTTATTAAATACAATTTAATGTATAAATGTAAGATAGGCAGTATGTCAGCCCGGTAATATACGCGTAGTGTGACCATTAACATGGGAACGTCATTAACTTGCCAGTCAGGTGATATAGACGCACGGAAAACTGAGTTTTCTTAACACGCCGGCTCTGTACACGAAGTAATCTTGGGCTGCCTGCTAGACACAGCTGCATGCGGGAGCCGCTCTATTATAATGTCACTGACGATCAAATAGCTTCCTAAAGAATTGTGTGTACCATTTATTACCTTGGTCATTCATTTTACAATTGTCATTTGTAGAAAGATAGGAGGAAGAAGAAGAAGAAGAAAAAAATAC
>NW_014583848.1:0-328 GCF_000485595.1 Priapulus caudatus
GCATCCTCGCAGACTCTTCACGGCCGGCACGGTGGCGCCAACTGTGATTCTATAATCTGCCGCTAGGTAGGACTGCTGTCGCAGCGTGTCGGCAGGCTGCAGACTCCACGTCGCCGGCACGAGCACGGTGACGTCACGGAAGTAGACGCCACCGCTCGTCGCCCGGTAGAGGGCGTCCGAGGCGTCAATATAGATCGCCTACTCTCACAGAGATCAACGAACACGTAGATGCATTAAGTTTAGCTCAAACGAGGTAGTGAGAAAAGAGCAGAGAGAGAGAGAGAGAGAGAGAGAGAGAGAAAGAGAGCGTTAGTAAACGCGGAAGGAG
>NW_014583848.1:1100-2209 GCF_000485595.1 Priapulus caudatus
GGTGTGTAGATATATATATATTACCGGTTGGTCCCCACTGTAGTTGCGTCGTTGCCTCATCAGTAAACACGTTTACAGGAAGCTCTATGTGCTCTCCTCCTTCACCGCATCCTCGCAGCCTCTTCACGGCCGGCACGGTGGCGCCATCTGTGATTCTATAATCTGCCGCTAGGTAGGACTGCTGTCGCAGCTTGTCGGCAGGCTGCAGACTCCACGTCGCCGGCACGAGCACGGTGACGTCACGGAAGTAGACGCCACCGCTCGTCGCCCGGTAGAGGGCGTCCGAGGCGTCAATATAGATCGCCTACTCTCACAGAAACCAACGAACGCGTAGATGCATTAAGTTTAGCTTAAACGAGGTAGTGAGAAAAGAGCAGAGAGAGAGAGAGAGAGAAAGAGAAAGAAAGAGAGCGTTAGTAAACGCGGAAGGAGAGAGGAGAGAGGAGAGAGGAGAGAGGAGAGAGGAGAGAGGAGAGAGGAGAGAGGAGAGAGGAGAGAGGAGAGAGGAGAGAGGAGAGAGNTTCGGTACTCTATATACTTGATACAACATTTATAACTCTTGATCATACACCTTCGGATCTGTTTCTACAGTAGTAACATCTCTACGTGTTTACGGGGTGTGTTTTTTGGCAGGTTTACCGAGTTGAGCTGGGTCGTGTAGAGCAGCGAAGATTCCACAGCGTTGTTTGCATCCGGTACGAACCGACAGGTGGCGCTGTCCTCCGGCGTGTAGAAGGGCCACGCCTGGCAGGCGTCACCGGTGTCAGAGAGAGCTGTACGGACACAATATACAGAACTATATGAACAAATATATATATATATATGTATACATATATATATATATGAGAGCTACACGTGTACGTAGCAGGCAGACGTTACACTTACACATTGCTGTGCTGTTCATAAACATGTGCTAACTAACGTTAAATATATATGAGAGACAGCAGGAGAGAGAGGGAGAGGGAGAGAGGAAAGAGAGGGAAAAAAGAAAGAGAGAGAGAACCGAGTGGGAAAGAGAGGGAGGAAGAGAGAGAGAGAGAGAAGAATAAAAAAGAGAGAGAGAGAGAGAGAGAGGGAGAGAGGAGGAGGGAGGTAGTAGTATATAGTAG
>NW_014583848.1:2498-5467 GCF_000485595.1 Priapulus caudatus
GAATGGGTGAATTGCGTGTAATGTACAGCATTACTATAGAGAGCAACTTCAATTTCCCATTACTAGGAGTTTCACCCTGTCACCTCATTCGTATATATGATCCATCCTGTTATTTCTTTTTATTTGTAATATTTTACTCATTTTTATATCATTATTGTATTATTATTCAATATTGTTGTATAATAATTATATTACCGTGTTTGTTTATTATTTTGTTAGTAATATTTATTTTACATTATTATGAGAGAACAGTTGGGGGTGTGTAGATTTATATATATATATATATATATATATATATATATATATATATATTACCGGTTGGTCCCCACTGTAGTTGCGTCGTTGCCTCATCAGTAAACACGTTTATAGAAAGCTCTATGTGCTCTCCTCTCTTCACCGCATCCTCGCAGCCTCTTCACGCGCCGGCACGGTGGCGCCATCTGTGATTCTATAATCTGCCTCTAGGTAGGACTGCTGTCGCAGCTTGTCGGCAGCGCTCCAGACTCCATGTCGCCGGTACGAGCACGTTGACGTCACGGAAGTAGACGCCACCGCTCGTTGCCCGGTAGAGGGCGTCCGACGCATCTTTGAAAGCCGCCTGCTTACACACATACACACACTTACAGACGTACGGACAGCATGCACCAGACACGCTGATAAACCAGATGCTGAAAGTTCTTTTGCGAGATATAATAATGTTTCCAATATAATAATAAATCCAAGAAAAAGTACTCCATTAGAACTGTTGTGTTAATCTCGCGGATTAATTATTTTCTATTTTGCAATAATGAGTTATTAATATTTGAAATTATTTAAAATTTTTAATTACAAAACTGCTGCAAATAAAAATAAAAAATATGATTTCAAGATATTTTTACGATGGTTGCTGACTATGGCATCGTGGTGTTTAGACCAGCTAGATACAAACAGAACAGTTCCCGCTAAAAGACGATTCCGGACAGCTAGGAAAAATACGCCGATACACACCAGTTCATGCGCATTCCCAACAGTCTCTCAATATATTAATATTTTTATATATTATTAGTTCCAACGAAATAAAACCGAAATAAATTTTTTAAAAAGGCCAAAGAAAAGCATGAATAGAAATAAAAAAGCTGCAAAGCTAATTAGACTGACCTTGATTGAGTCGATACTGGCGTCTGTTTCCGGCACGTCGTCGTTGATGGCAACCACCACGTCCGTGTAGCCGACGACGGAGGTAGAGGGGTGGGAGACGTTGCTACTGTGGTTGGCTCAGAGGAAGAATCACTAGAAGTGGGTTCACTGGTTGGTTCTGACGTAGGTTCACTCGTTGGACCTTCACTCGTCATCGTCGTCACCACGGGCGGCGCCACCAGCTCGTACGACGTCGACACGAGGTTAGAGACGTCGCTATTGCCTCCCCCTGTCGCGGCCGACCGCAGGTCGAAAACAACAGCTCCACTGATCACCGCCTGGCTGCGTATTGTCAGCTCCTCCGGCTCCCCTGGCGCTGCTGGGGTGCCCAGACTCCGCCTCGTAACTACGGTGAAGCCATACTCGTCGAGGGTGTCACATGCGTCGAAGCTGTCGTAGAGGTCAGCGAAGGTCGCGGCCACTCTCATGTCGTACTGCGACACTGCAGCGAGCAGAGAATTCGATCTACGTTATCGTTGATTGATTATTGATAATTTTATTATGATGAGTTTAATTCTTAGTGATTATCACAGTAAAATTTAAAAAAGTAATAATTATTGATTATTAATTAAAATATTTAGTTAATTAATGGTTATTATTGAAATTAGTAGCATCTATTATTAATGTTATTATTATTATATATTTATATCGGTCAATATTAAGATTATTACCTCCGCCAAGGGGTTGCAGGAGGTTATGTTTTCACCGGCGTGTGTTTGTTGGTTTGTGGTTTGTGGGTTTGTGGGTTTGACTAACTGAAAAAGTTACGGACGGATGGTCATAAAATTTTCAGGATAGGTCAGAAATGTGTTAACTTACAATTAGTGACATTTTGGTGGTGATCCGGATTCAATTAATTAATTAATTAATTAATAAAATTTTCAGGATAGGTCAGAAATGGGTTAACTTAGAATTGATGACATTTTGGTGGTGATCCGGATCCAATTAATTAAAATTTTCACAGTGAGATAATTGAGCTGCCTTAGCGGCGGTCTGCGCTCTCCGAGTGCTCTAGTTGTTATTATTATTATTAAAATTATTATTATTATTACTATGATGATGATATTATCAAACAGACATGCAGTATGTAATAGACAGTCTATGTAGACTGTCCCCAGCTCTCGCTAACCACGATCGTACAAACGTAGGCACACAGTAAAACCTATGTTAGCGGCCACTTCATTACACAAAACAGACACCCACTTATATAACGAACGTTGTATTGCCGTATCGCTTGCGAGTGACCGCTATATGCAGGGAGCGACCGCGTCGTCGGCGTACGCACCGTGTGCTCCCGCACCGTCGGCAGCGGGAGCCGTCCACGGTAGCCGTATGACGTTAGCGTCAGCGTCGACGTCTTCCACGCGCAGGTCGACGACGCGACCGGGCGCCGGCTGCGTCGGCGTCGGCGGAGTCGTCACGGTGACGACGCTCGTCTGCGTCAGCGGCGGGTATCCGGCGACGCTGGTAACGATGCTGACGTAGTGCGGACCCGTCAGCAGGAAGTCTGCGTAGACGGTGGAGTAGATGTTGTCGCCCTTCACGAGGTCAGCGCCTGTAAGCACACGCTGTGAAGTAACTATATACACGCGCACGCACGCACGCACGCACGCACACGCTGTGAAGTAAATATATACACACGCACGCACGCACGCACGCACACACACACACACACGCTGTGAAGTAACTATATACACACACGCACGCAGGCACGCACACGCTGCGAAGTAAATATATACACACGCACGAACGCACGCACTCACACGCTGTGAAGTAAATATATACACACGCAC
>NW_014583849.1:0-491 GCF_000485595.1 Priapulus caudatus
TCTCTCACGCACACACACACGCACACATACACACACACACACACACACACACACACACCTCTCTCCCACACACACATACGCACGCGCACACCTCTCTCCCAGACACATACACGTATACTCCCTCTCTGGTTCTCTCAGTATTTCTGAGCACAACCAAAAGCTATAGGCGTAAGTTCCAGTTCAGTGATCAGGTGCTTGGTACAAGGAATCTCTTTGTTTCGTAGTGTGCCTATTAGCCATGCACACGCAGGGGATGGGAAAGAACCTTGCTGCGCTGACGTGTTTTCCACAGTCGTTAAGTGTAAAGCCCTCATAGTTTACCAACACGTTCACACCTACACGCGACTGACTGACAACATACACGCAGGGACGCTACGTTGAGTTGAGTTGCGCCACGAGAGAATTACTCCTGCGATTTTTAGACAGGAAGACCAAGAGTAGAGTGACACAGAAAGAGAGAGAGATCGAGGGAGAGAGCAAATAAGAGAGAG
>NW_014583849.1:4914-5466 GCF_000485595.1 Priapulus caudatus
CTCTCTCTCTCTCTCTCTCTCTCTCTCTCTCTCTCTCTCTCTCTCTCTCTCTCTCTCTCTCTCTCTCTCTCTCTCTCTCTCTCTCTCTCTCTCTCTCTCTCTCTCTCTCTCTCTCTCTCTCTCTCTCTCTCTCTCTCTCTCTCTCTCTCTCTCTCTCTCTCTGATACATACACACTCCTTCTCTGGTTCTCTCTCTCACGCACACACACACGCACACATACACACACACACACACACACACACCTCTCTCCCACACACACATACACACGCGCACACCTCTCTCCCAGACACATACACGTATACTCCCTCTCTGGTTCTCTCAGATTTCTGAGCACACCAAAAGCTATAGGCGTAAGTTCCAGTTCAGTGATCAGGTGCTTGGTACAAGGAATCTCTTTGTTTCGTAGTGTGCCTATTAGCCATGCACACGCAGGGGATGGGAAAGAACCTTGCTGCGCTGCCGTGTTTTCCACAGTCGTTAAGTGTAAAGCCCCACCAGTTTACCAACACGTTCACACCTACACGCGACTGACTGACAACATACACGCAGGG
>NW_014583850.1:0-646 GCF_000485595.1 Priapulus caudatus
AGTGTGTGTGTGTGTGTGTGTGTGTGTGTGTGTGTGTGTGTGTGTGTGTGTGTGTGTGTGTGTGTGTGTGTGTGTGTCTGTCTGTGTGTTTGTGAGTGTGCGTGCGCGCGTGCATGTGTGCGTTCGTGTGTGTTTGGATTACAGTGTCAGCCATTATTTATGATATTCGTCGTCGTACATCCACCCTTGCGTGGCTGTGCTATCGAGCCGGCTACACGGCAGCTATCACATCAATAGCATATCCAGCCTGTTCTGCTGGCATCTATGACAAATACGAGGGGAAGCATCAGCATTTGGGAGCTTCACCGTCGAGGGCAGCATGCGCGCAAGCTGCAAGATTCTATACCGTTCATCGTATTTGACTGTGCCATCGTGTATGGTTTCCATGGCCTATTGTCATTCGTTTTTATTCTAATTAAACAAATATCTGCGATGAATTTGATTTGTTACTACATATTTTGTTTTGATATTCTTGCCTACACACATGCTGATTATTAACGACAACTATCTGGCCGTGCATGTTTGAGATTTATCTTTAAGATTTCGCTTCTTGTAGTACATATATCACACTGTTCCTATTAATTCGCATTTACTTCGCAATTCTCAAACAGACAAAGCGAAAGGCAGACAAACACACGGACGGACG
>NW_014583850.1:1862-3455 GCF_000485595.1 Priapulus caudatus
ACACACACGCACACACACACACACACACGCACGCACGCACGCACGCACGCACGCACACACGCACACACGCACGCTCGCACGCATTTTCTTCACCGGCCTACCAGACATACGCACGTCGGTAGAACACGAGTCTGCGACGTCAGTAGACATCTGTGCACTCACCGCGTGGTAAACAAACGCGGTAAACAAAGATGTATCTACTAGTACTAAGCTGTATATAATAACTCTCTCTGAACCGGAACCGGAACTAATCTATGGCTTCTCCCTCCCGTTCAGGTGGATGGGTCACGTCGCATCATCACGTGGCACGGTATAGAGGTCGCGTCAGCCATCAATCGCTCTCTCACTCTTTCGCTGGCGTGAAGTCGAACGGGCGAACGTGGTAGATTCGTGGTCGAGCGCAAACTCATGCGCGTTTTGTTCACGAACAAGTCGCTGAAGTTTTACAAAGTGTTCGTGTATCAACCATGAATTAAATGAACTTGGTTTTGTGTAAACAGTTGCTATCCGACATTCTGTAGTAAATCAAGAGACAGCTAGCTAGGCAATACGACGATGACCGCGGGGCTGTACGCATCCTGAGATGGCTGCGTCATTATCATTATTGATGAACCCTTGGTATGTATTCGAAAGTATGACATTCACCTAGCCACAAGATACCTTCTCGCTTCTCACTACATGGTCCACTAGGTATATAATATATATATATATAATACTAACTACATATAAATAGTACGCCTTTTTAATCTTTCTCTTTCTTTCGCACTCTCCCTCTCTCTCTCTCCCTTTCTTTCGCACTCTCTCTCTCTCTCTCTCTATTTGTCTCTTGCTCTTTCTCTCTTTCGCGCGCGCTCTCTTCTCTTTTCTCAATCTCTCTCTCTCTCTCTCTCTCTCTCTCTCTTTCTATATGTCTCTTGCTCTTTCTCTCCCGCTCTCTTATCTCCATTTCTCTTTCTCGATTTCTCTCCCTCAAACATACACACGCGCCCACCACGTTTTCTCATCGCTCTCTTCCTGCTCTCTCTTTTTCTCTCTCGATCTCGCTCTAATTTTCTCTCAATTTCTCGCTCTAGTTCTCTGTAACCCTCTCTCTCTCTCTCTCTCTCTCTCTCTCTCTCTCTCTCTCTCTCGCGCACTTCTCTCATTCTCTGTCTCTCCTCTCCCCTCCCGAACTCTGCTCTCTCTCTTTCTCTCCTCTCCCTCTCTCTCTCTCTCCTCTCCTCGCTGATCGCGTGTTCGGCAGCGGCGCGCTACGGACGCTTCTTCACTCGCTCCCTCTTTCTCATCTCTCCGCTTTCTGTTATCTTCGTCTTTCTCCGACTCGCACGTAGCTCAGTCATCGCATCCTCGCGTTATCTAAGGGCCATTGGCAGAAGTAGGCTCTCATATTACAATGAATAACAAGATTTCACCTAAATGACATAAATATATAAATCTATAATAGTTGGCTTTATTGCTTAAGAAATTACTCATAATTGTTTAATGATTAAATTGTAATGTAAAATATTCCACTGATAAATGTTTTTCAATTTTTGTTTCAAGGATGTGGAGGGATGCAGAGACTGTCGCGCGGTTTGAACAGTCCCTGAGCGG
>NW_014583850.1:3480-5466 GCF_000485595.1 Priapulus caudatus
ATACGTCGTGAATTTCTATTTAGGATTTCATGGATTACGGTTCTATATCCGTACGCGATTCGTTGTGTCCGTGACGGTTACGTAGGCACGCCGCGCAGGCCACCACGCACGCAGCGCATGGCAGGCACTGGCACCGCGGCGCAGGCACGCACGCCGGCAACGCGCGCAGAGGCACACACTGCAGCCGCAGGCCACAGCCGGCACACACAGGCACGCCCGCTACGCCACGGGCGCGCGCAGGCACGCATTCCGGCGCCAGGCAGCGCACAGGCGCGAGGCAGCACAGCGCGGCAGCGCACACACGCAACGCCGCCTGCCAGCACACCGGCCGCACGCACGCGGCTGGCAGGCAGGCACCACACGCATATGCACGCGCACCAGGCAGACAGGCGTAATAGTATAGCGCGGCGACGGCGCGCGCTCGATTGAATGCAATACCCACAGCATGCTTAATGATAAACCTTGACAGCCACTACCGGTCCTAGGAATTCGACCGAGCGCCGTGGAACGGCTGCCGCTCGCGCCGCAGAGGCCCGACCGACTGATCGCGAAGCGCGCGGGGACCGGACTGGCAATCGATTTCGCAGGGCATTTGCTTTTGGGGTCGGCCCCCGATATCGATTTTCGGTGGGCTCTTTTTGGGCATTTCGGGGGCGAAATCGCCGCGCGCCCCCGTGTATTTTTTCCAGCCTGGTTTCTAGAAGGCGAGCTGCTGCTGACTGGATGCCCTAAGGCGAGCTGCTGCTGACTCGACGCCCTAAGGCGAGCTGCTGCTGAATCGATCGCGCGAACACTATAGTGGCTATACACACACACACGAACACACACACGAACACACACACAAACACACACACGAGACCGATTACATTACCTCCTTGGTGGAGGTAATAATGTAACCCAACATGAGTAGGGTTACAACGCGAGCCCATTCTTTTCTTTGGAAGAGCCCCTGAGCGATTCACTCAGGGCGGTTTTATGGTGCGTTTTTCAAAACTAGAACTTCCAAACTGGATTTATTCTAAACACGAACGTTTCTCCGCTATCCTGGGACTTACTATGTATCACAATATAAGGGGTTGCTGCTCACGTGTGTGCTGTAGCTGGTGCGGACTTGTTCTGGCTGCCAGTGGCAGTGGCAGCTAGTGGCGCAGATAAGGTCTATGTCCCCATGCCCTCTGTTTGACCTGGCTCGTTTAGCTATTTCTGATTAATAATATATATATAGGGTTAGGGTTAGGGTTAGGATTAGTCAGAAATAGCTAAACGAGCCAGGTCAAACAGAGGTCAGGGGGACATAGACCCTACGAGCCTTATATTAGTCTGGTGTGGCTTGGTCTGGAGTGGCTTGATCTGGTGTGGCTTGGTCTGGAGTGGCTTGGTCTGGTGTGACTTGGTCTGGAGTGGCTTGGTCTGGTGTGGCTTGGTGGCGTGGAATGTGCGCGTGTGTGCATGTGTGTTGTGTGTGCATGTGTGTGCATGCATGTGTGTTGTATGCGCATGTATGTGCATGGGTGCGTGTGTGCGTGTATGTTGTGTGTGCATGTGTGGTGTGTGTGCACGTGTGTTGTGTGTGCATGTGTGTTGTGTGGGCATGTGTGTGCATGTGTTGTGTGTTGTGCGTGCGTGCATGTATGTGTGTGGTGCGTGCATGTGCTTGGTGCGTGCATGTGTGCGGTGCGTGCATGTGTGGTGCGTGCGTGCATGCGTGTGGTGCGCGTGTGCATGTGGGTGGTGCGCGTGTGCATGTGTGTGGTGCGTGTGTGCATGTGTGTGGTGCGCGTGTGCATGTGTGGTGCGTGTGTGCATGTGTGTGGTGCGTGTGTGCATGTGTGTGGTGCGCGTGTTCATGTGTGGTGCGCGTGTGCATGTGTGTGGTGCGTGTGTGCATGTGTGTGTGGTGCGTGTGCGCATGTGTGTGGTGCGCGTGTTCATGTGTGGTGCGCGTGTGCATGTGTGTGGTGCGTGTGTGCATGTGTGTGTGGTGCG
>NW_014583851.1:0-5465 GCF_000485595.1 Priapulus caudatus
ACTGGGTTACATGTGTGTTCGCGTTCGTGCACGCGCACAAATGTGTGTGTGGGGGGGGGGAATGGTGAGAATCAGGGAAGGGGAGAGGCGAAGGCTGAAGAGGGGAGCCCGCGGGAAGGGGGAAAATAGAGCGTGAGCGAAGCAGGGAGGAGAGGGAAAGAGAGACCGAGGAGAAGGAGGAGGAAATACATGGCGGGAAATGAAGGAGGGGAGAAGGGAGAACAAAGTGGGAGGGCAGGAGAAGGAGGAGAGGAGAGGAAGAAAAGGGAGCTAGAGACTTGGCGGGAAAGGAAAGGAGCGGGCAAGAGGAAAGAGGGGAGCGAAAGAAAGGAGAAGGGTAGGAAGGGAGACTGCGCAGGACGTTAACATTCGGATAATGGATGACGCTTGATTTTCTACGTGAATGAATACCTTAATTATAAGCCTGCCCATCTATTAATAAAACTCGGCTTTCATTGTCGATAACGAGCTAGATTAATCCTCTACCGCAGGTCTGCGGGGTCCAGCCTGAAAAGGGGTGGTGAACACGCCGTGGTGATTCGCCTGGCGTTGCGTCCGCTGCATGCCACGTACATTGCAAGTTAGTAAGTTACAATGAAACAGAGTTACAATGTACACGTCCGTGGACAGTAGTTATGACGTTACAATGTTGTGTGGAGATAGTTAGTGACGTACCAGTGTGTGTTACATAGTTTAGTGATCGTTCAGTGTTTGTGTTAATAGTAGTGACGTACAAGTTTGTGTGGACTACTAGTTGGTAGGACATTACAGTGTTGTGGTGAACAGTAGTTATGAGTAACATTGTTTGTGGACAGTATGTTCAGTGGACGTACATTGTTGTGTGACAGTAGTTTAGTGACGAGCATGTTGTGTGACACTAGTTAGGACGACAGTGTTTATGTTGACAGTAGTCGCTCAGTGACGTACATTGTTTGTGTCGACAGTATTAGATGAACATACACTTCGTTGTGATTGGACAGTATTATTGACGTACATTGTTGTGTGGCTACAGTATTAGTGACGTAACAGTTGTGTGACAGTAGTTATGACGATACATTGTTGTGGACAGTATTAGGACGTACAATGTTGGTGACCAGTAGTGTAGTGACTACATTCTTGTGTGGACATAGTATTGACCGATACATGTTTGTGTGGACACAGTTAGTTGACGTACAGTGTTGTGTGGACAGTAGTTAGTGACGTAACATTGTTTGGTGTACACTATTAGTTGACGCTACATTTTGTCCGTACAGTAATTAGCTGAGTAACATTGGTTTGTGGGACAAGTAGTTAGGTGACGTACAGTAATGTTTAACAGTAGTTGTACGTAACCATGTTTGTGACAGTAGTTAAGACTATAACATTGTTCGTTGGCACACTAGTTTATTGACGTACATGTTGTGTGACAGTTAGTTTTAGGACGTCGTACATTGTTTAGTGACCAGTATCAGCGACGTACAGTGTTTGGTGACAGTAGTTATGACTTATACAATGTTCTTGGACATTAGGTTAGTGACGTACAGTATGTTTAGACTAGTATTTATGACGTCGTACAATGTTCATTGAACGTAGTTAGGACGTACATTCGTTAGTGACAGTAGTCTATTGACGTACAGTGTTATTGGACATATTAGGCAGTCTCTTGTCTTAGCTTTGCTAATCCACTCCATCTCTCACTCATAATTAGGTTGTGGTCCATAGGTTCGAGCACTCTCTAGACATCCATTAACTGCCCGCTCGCCATCGATGGATGAAGAGAGCGCGCTGTCAACTCACAAGGTTGATGATGTAAGCAGCAGTAGCAGCTAGTAGCCAGCAGTACATTAGCATTACAGGCAGCAACAGCCAGCAGCAGGTAAGTATAGAGAAGCAACAGGAGCATCAGTATAGAAGCATTACAGAAAGCAAGAAGCACAGCAGTAGTAACAGTAGCAGCAACAGCAGCAACAAGCAGCAGCAGTAGTAAGTATAGAAGCACTACACAGCAGAGGCAGATACAGTATTAGTAGTACTAGTATAGTGCTCATAGGTCTATGTCCCCAGAGTACGCCGGAACGTAACGCCTGGTCACTCATTTGATATGGTTTAGGGTAGGATTAGGAGTTAGTTAAGGTTAGTGTTAGGTTAGGTTTAGGGGAGTAGGCGTAGGCGACTCCCTATACTCGTTAGTGGAGTAGGCGAGGTACGGTCCGGCAATTAAGATTAGTATTCCAGGGTAGCCGTTCCGTAAGTACCAGCGGGACATATAGACTCCTCTCAGCAGCAGATATAGTATAGTGTATTTACGTATAAATAGTATAGTATAGTATTAGTAAGTAGTAGTAGCAGTAGCAAGAGCCATAGTACCAGCAGCAGAAGTAGTAGCAGTAGCTAGTCAAAAGCAACAGCAGGTCAGAGTACACAGCAGCAGCAGCAGCCAGCAGCAGCAGTACATATATAAAAAGTATAGAGTAAACGCAACAGCAGCAGCAGTAGCAGCGGCAGCGCAGCAGCAGTAGCCCCTAGTAAATTAGTACGTAGTAAGAAGCAACAGACATAGCATTTAGCAGTACAGCAGTCATAGCAGTAGCAGTAGCGTATCATAGGCAGTATCAGTAGCAGTCGCATAGCAAGTAGCAGTATCAAGTACCAGTAGAAGTAGCAGCAGCAGCAGCAACACCACTTACCACCACCACCGAAGAGCAGCAGCCGCAGCAGCAGCAAGCACGCACCACCACACAACTAACACAGCAAGCAGCATGCAGCAGCAGCAGCAGAAAAAGAAGAAGAAATAGGAACGTAATATACAGTTATAATAATGTCCAGTGCAGCTTATGCTCGGCCAGTTTCGCACAGTCCTTGTACGCACCACACGCGGCGATTACATTGCAAAGTTCATCACCGACTGCAAACTAGGATCCATACAGCGCTCCCTAGTTTTAAAAATCTACAGTCTGTGTTGTGTGTTTGGGGGGGGGGGTTGCAGTGTATTCTGTGTGTTTTGTGTTTGATGTGTGTGTGTGTGTGTGTGCTCGCGCCGTGTGTGTCTGCTGGTGTCGTGTATTTGTAGGCGTCAGTTAATCCATGGCAGGGGGCAGTAATACCCACCGTGCGACTCAAACACAACGTGACCTCATGGTGTCGCTTATCACGCCCGCGCTGACTCTCCCCCCTCCCGCCTCCCTCCACCCTGCCGACGCGTAGAGAAACAACACAAACAGTCGCATTAAGCCACAACAACTCCTCGCGGAAGGGAGGGGAGGGGCGGGGAGGCTGTGGAAGGGCCAGGCCGCGCCGCGAGTGCTGGGTGTGAATTTTACTGGTCATTATGTGAGCACGAGCGTCGTCGTAGCATCATACCATCACATAACATACATACATAATACATACATACATACACACACACACACAACACAGCACACACACACACACACACACACTGCACGCACGCAACGCACATCACAACACACACACAACACACAGATCACACACACACACAAACAAAACACATGCACACACACACCCAACACACACACAACACACAACACGACACACAACGCCAACACCCCCCAACACTTATTCATAACATGACATGACATACATACATAACATACAATAACATAACAACACAATACATACATACATAAACCATACATACATACGTAGTAGAGAGTATACTAGATAACGTAAACTAATAACTAACATACTAATACAATACAGTACATACAATACACTACATACATACATATCAACATAACCATAACATACATACAACTACTACCATACCTCATACATACATAACACTAACATACTAACATACATACCACACACAATCTAACTCTACTCAATACATCATACCTACATACATACTCAACACTCCACTACATCCATACACTACATTAGGTAACATACATACATACATAATTCACACATACATACATACATATATCATTACCAGAGTTTCCATAATGACCAAATAACCTAATTAACTAAAAACCTCCTGATTACATCCACATACAAGCGAAAAGAATATATATATCAGAATGGTATATAAAAATGCTCGCGCGATACGTGTGCGTGGTAGTTATAGATGTCATAGGGAGGAGAAGCAGAACACTCTCATGAGAGAGAGAGAGAGAGAAGTAAGAGAGAGAGAGAGCCCGAGAGAGAGAGAGGGAGAGAGAGCGAGAAGAGAGAGAGAGAGAGAGAGAGAGCGAGAAGAGAGAGAGAGAGAAGAGAGAGAGAGAAGAGAGAGAAGGAAGAGGCGAGAGAGAGAGAGAAGAAGAGAGAGAAGAGAGAGAGAGAGAGAGACAAGAGAGAGAAAGATACGAGAGAGAGAGAGAGAGAGCGCGAGAGAAAGAGAGAGAGAGAAGAGAGAGAGAGAGAGAACGAGAAGAGAGACGGACGAGAGAGAGAGCTGCTTACATAGAGAACGTCCGTCTACCGCACTACGAGTGATATGTTTTAATATTTTATTTAGTGTTATTAGCTACTCACTCTGTACCATTCTGAGGGCTGTGACTGCAGTGTAACATTGCCAGCAGACATAGCGAATCGTAGCCCTACTACATTGAGCGAGAAGGAAGAGTAGAGCGAGAATTAAGAGAGAGAAGAGAGAGAGATAGAGACGAGGGGGGGAAGCGTGAAAGAGAGCGTGAGTACTAAGAGAGAGAAGAGAGAGATGAGAGAGAGAGAGAGAGAGAGAGAGAGAGGGGGAAAGGAGAGAAGGCACAGAGGAACAGAGGTAGAAAGAAGAAAACGCGAAAGAAACAGCGGCGGGATGAGAGCAACCAGAATAATAATAAAAATAGACTGAAGAAAAGAAGAGAGGAAGCGAGAGAGAGAAGATCGGAGAATGGAAATAAGACATGGTAGGCAAGCATACTAGAACGATACTCACCGAGCAACTTATTCAAAGCGGCCGTTTACAACGAAGAGGAAACCGAAGAGAGAGGACAGCGAAATATAAGCAAATGATGATCACGACCGTGACCGTTATATATCGTATTTGTATTTTTCAAAGCGGCGTTGATCAACAAAAGAAACGAAGAGAGACAGCGAAATATAACAAGGAATCCATACGCCCCCGTGACTCGTTATATATCGTATTTTTATTTCAAAGCCGCGTTACAAACGAAAAAAAGAGGAAACGACTAGAGGACAGCGAAAATAAGCAGATGGATGCCATGACCGTCGACTGTTATTATATCGAGTTTATTTTTCAAAGCCGCGTGACAAAACGAAAGAAGAAACCAAAGAGAGACAGCGAAAGATAGGCAATGAATCCATGACCGTGACTTGTTATAACTAATCGTAATATTTAATTTCTTAAAATCACGTTGACAACGCAGAAGTTGGGGGAGAAAGCGAAAGATAAGCAACAAGACTGCGACTACTTGTACGATGAATCGCGCTCATGCAGGAAGAATTTAAACAACACCAAGTTTACAACCGCTATTCCCACACTTATCGAGCGCCCCCCATGC
>NW_014583852.1:0-3311 GCF_000485595.1 Priapulus caudatus
CGACGACGACGACGACGACGACGACGACGACGACGACGACGACGACGACGACGATGATGATGACGACAGCGGCAGTACATGCGATGAGGAGATCAGCGTGGGGCGTACAGCGACCTACAGCGTGCAACATATAAGTACACGCTTGCTACCGGATCAAGGCAATTTCGACTTGTCATAATTTACTCGGTCTTTCTGTCGGCGTGCTACGCATTTTCTATTGACGCGTCTAGCCCGCGAATACGGTTGCACGACAAAAGTTACCGCATGCGTGCGTTATTGTGTGCGTACGTTCGTGTGTGTNCTGCTAATCATTATCATTGCTCTTTGCTGTCTGCTGCGGTGGTGTATGTAGTGCTTCTGACTGTGCAGGTGGTAGTGTTGTCAGGGGCAGCAACAGGCAGCCAAGCAGCGATCAGCACCATCATTCGACAACACTCCAGCAGCAGGCACAGCAACCACCACCACCACCACCACCACCACACCAGCAGCAGCCACAGCACAGCAGCCAGCAGCAGCCAGCAGTAGCGAGCTATTGTAGCAGCAGTAGCAGCAGCAGCAGCTAGCAGCAGGCAGTAGAGCAGCATTAAGCGGCAACCAACAACAACAACACCCAACAACAGACGACAATAACATCATCAACAACAACAACATACAACAACAACAACAACTACAACAACTCTCCATCGTCCTGCCATTGCCGACCTGACGCACCGAAAGCAACACGCTCGATGCCGCCACCTCGCGGACGATCAGCGTGGCCCCAGAGCGTGCGGAGTTGCTGCAGCGAATAATGAGAGCTAATCTAGCGGAGTCGACTCGCATCAGCAGCATTACTGTCACATTGGCCCGACCCCAACAGCTCACGAACAGTTCCCCTTAGGGCTTCCCACTGCCCCACACAACACGACCACACAATCACAACACACACCACACACACACATCACACACACATCACACTGCCACTGTCACGCACGCACACACACATAATCAGCGGGGGCTAGCGTGACAATATTACGCACCAGGCACGCGTGTGCGAGACAGATAGATGGACAGATAAAGCTAACATTTGACTTGCCATCGCATAAACGTGCGTGTGTGTGGTATCTCCCGTGTCGCGTTGATTGGCAGCACGCGCTGGTTATATATGTACATGTATAATACATATCGACCGGCTTGTTGCAGCGCGTAACGATGCGAGTGTGTTGTTCTGTCGTTCGGGTGCGTAAAAATGTTCTAGATGTTTTTCTCGCGTTTCAAGCGACAAAAACGAGCCCAATTCGAGCGCTTAAAGCGACAAAAACCAATCCAATTCTCGCGTATTCACTCTTTCATATCTTCCTCTTGGGCGATGGGAAATAACATTTTCGTTCTGGTTCAATGTAGTCATCTTTCTTCGGCTGACCGGTCCACGTCACGCACCGCACGCAACACACCACGCACGCGGCAGCGCACACGCTACTATGAAGCGCGCAGGCACGCGCACCGCGCACACGCACGCAACGCATGCACACAGACATCGCTCAGTCATCACAACACCGTCGTCGCCGCCGCGCCCCGCACAACAAACAACAACAAACAACCCCAACAACAACAACAAAACAACAACAACAACAACAACACGCGTCTGATAACGCAGTAGACCGCGTTGAACTTTAGACTAACGATAGCAATAGAACGAATGTATATTGATAGAACGATAGGCGTGTGTAGGACGGAGCGCGACAGCAATGGCGGAGAGCGGAGTGCGGCTCTGTGCTCGGGGTGACCTGACGTGACGTACTCGCGTCCCGCTTCATTTCCCCGCCCTCAACCGCGAAATTATCGCGTATAATTACGGCACTCTCAGCGCCGTTCACGCGCGTTGTGGTAGCCGCCGGCGGCAACGAAACCTACGTTTGGGCCGGGCGGGCGAGTTCGTCAATAACACACAGAGATGCAAACACATCTTTGAAGCAATTCTGATTAGTTTCCTGCCATCATAGGAGTTCGAGGGTCACCCCCGGAAAAAATTTAATCTGAGATGCAGAATTTCCTGGCATCCGAGGGTAAAAAATGACAATAATGACCAAAATTTTTTTTTTCGATCACAGTGAATTCTAGGTATCATCCACGCTAACGTTACTCATGCAAGCCAAATCTTCTCCATTCAAGTACTGTGGTGGCATGGGAGGTCGTCAATGACACCACCGCCACCCTCTCTATTCCGCTATGACTCAAAGAGCAAATCTTCTCCAATCGAGCTATGTGGCGGGGAGGTCCGACCCATACTACTCATCTCACACCTCCTACTACTTCAGAGAGCAATATTTCTCTCAGCATTCGTCGTAACTGGTGGGGCGGGGAGCGTCGGTCATTACACTCATCCACTCCTCCCTACGTACTGCAGAGGAAAATTCTTCTCGCATTCGAGTACTGGGAGGCGGGGAGGGTCGGTCATAACACCCCCCTTGCCCTACGTGACTCAGAGCAAAATCTTCTCCATTAGCGTACTGGTGGAGGCGGGAAGGTCGTCATACAGTAAGCACCTACCCACGGCCCACCCTACGTACTCAGAGCAAATATTCTCCCATCGGTATGGTGCGGCGGGAGAGTCGGTCATTACAACGTACTCAGAAGCAAATCTTCTCCATCGAAGTATCTGGTGGGGGCGGGGAGTCGCTCATACAAGCCTCCCTCCCTAACTCACTAGCATCTTCATCAGCATCAGCGTCGGGTGATGAGGATGCTGCCGCTGTTGATGAAGCCATGCATCTCTAGCGGCAGCGCGATGATGCAACGTGAATAAACAACCTGAACGCTTACAGTGGCGAAAAATACTCGTTTTGTTGAGTATAGAATCGATATTAGCGTGTGAAAATCAAATATAGAGAGACAGACAGGCTGGCTGGGCAGACAGACAGGCAGGCAGGCAGGCAAGAGGACACACAGACAAGTTGGGAGGCGGCTTTATCGCAAGAACAGAATTATCACAGTCGGGGCGAAAATTCCGCTTTATTTTGTATTCTATCTGCGTCTGAACACACGCAAGCGCGACGCACGCACGTACGTACACATGCACGCACGCACGCACACATGCACGTACACACACACGCACGCACGCATGTACACACGTAGGTACAGTAGTTCTCATTTTTAATGGCACGGTTATGGGATTGAAGTCCATTAGGAAATTAAAATATCGTCGGCATCTGCTGGCTAGAGAGCGAGGGAGAGAGAGAGAGAGAGAGAGAGAGAGAGAGAGAGAGAGAGAGAGAGAGAGAGAGAGAGAGAGAGAGAGAGAGAGAGAGAGAGAGAGAGAGAGAGAGAGAGAG
>NW_014583852.1:4311-5465 GCF_000485595.1 Priapulus caudatus
CCGAGAGAAAGAGAGAGAGAGAGAAAGAGAGAGAGCGCGCGAGAGAGAGAGAGAGAGCGAGAGAGAGGAGGGGGAGAACTGGTGGTACACGTAGTCACGCACACGCGCACGCGCACGCTCACGCACGCGCACGCGCACACGCACACGCACGCACTCATCTCCTCCGCTTACACGCCGTGCAAATAATATAATGATGTTACTGTTAGTCGTAATCGTATAACTCGATCAATTCGCCAGCCAGCCAGCTAGCCTGTATGATGATCAGCAGACTGACTCTATGTACCACACTCTCGGGGTAGTGGGTCAGCTGCCCTTGTTGCAGCATTGTGGGCGCATCACGGGGGAGGGGTCATGCGAAGCATGGGGGAGGGGGATGGTGTGTCAGCCGGGGAGCGAGGTGAGCAGGGGAGGAGGGGTGAGGAGGAGGAGGAGGAGGTGAGCTGTATGGTGAGCGTGTCACTGTGGAGGAGGAGGGGGCGGATAAGTACAGGGCTGGTATTCTCGCCAAGTGGGTGGTATATGTAGGTAGAAATACGACAGGATGTGAACGAGTAGTAAGAATATTGGAGGCGGAGCAGGAGGAGGAGGAGGAGGAGGAGCGGGAAGAATAAGAAGAAGACGAAGATGAAGAAGAGGAGGACGAGTAAGAGGAGGAGGGGGGAGAAGTAGGAGGAGCGAAGGTGAGAACCCCCACAGCCGGGGGGGGAGCGTCCCATGAAGGCCGACGGTGGAGGAACCAGCGAGAAGATCAGTGGAAGAAAGTCAGGGAAAAGGGAGGTAGTGGTGGTAGCAAGCGAAAGCCAAAAGACGACAGCGTCCTTTCATCAGAACCTCGCTGCAGCCCTACGCCACTGCTTCGGCTACTCCCTCATTGATCATTGATTCTTTTCTCGTTGTCACATGTGATCTCCTCATCGCTCTCTGACTTTAGCTCGAATTTTTGATGTTTTTTTGCCCATTTTCTCCAATTTTCTGCCTTCATTCCTTCCTCGTTGCATCGCTTTCCTTTTTTTCCTTTTTGCGTCTCGTCTTTCAGCGGCTGCGCCTTCTGCTCATGCTGCTTTTATCTCTGTCGACATAATATCTTTGTCTTTTCGTATTTTATAGATACCCCCTCCCCCTCTCTCTTTCTCTCGCTCTCTCTCTCTCTCTCT
>NW_014583853.1:0-351 GCF_000485595.1 Priapulus caudatus
TGTAATACCCTGTAACACACATACCGTGCATCTATCAACGTTGTAATACCCTGTAACACACATACCGTGCATCTATCAACGTTGTAATACCCTGTAACTCACATACCGTGCATCTATCAACGTTGTAATACCCTGTAACACACATACCGTGCATCTATCAACGTTGTATTACCCTGTAACATGCATACCGTGCATCTATCAACGTTGTAATACCCTGTAACACACATACCGTGCATCTATCAACGTTGTAATACCCTGTAACACACATACCGTGCATCTATCAACGTTGTAATACCCTGTAACTCACATACCGTGCATCTATCAACGTTGTAATACCCTGTAACATGCATA
>NW_014583853.1:4941-5464 GCF_000485595.1 Priapulus caudatus
AAGAGAGAGAAAGACAGAGAGAGAGAGAGAGAGAGAGAGAGAGAGAGGTGCTAATAAGCGATACTACGGGGCTAGCGCGCACGCACGCAGAGCAAGGCTACTAAACTGAGGTAGGTGGATAGTTATAGTATAAGTTATAGTTATAGTTATAGTTAGTACCATGTGCGAGTATAGTAAGTGAATCGTTCATTATAGTCACTCGTTAAGTTTGGCTGGCTGGGATGTGCAGGAAAGAAATTAATGCAGAGATATAGATCGAAATATATAGAGCGTCGCGCGCGAGAGTGCGCCTACGAGAGAGAGAGAGAGAGAGAGAGAGAGAGAGAGAGAGAGAGAGAGAGAGAGAGAGAGAGAGAGAGAGAGAGAGAGAGAGAGAGAGAGAGAGAGAGAGAGAGAGAGAGAGAGAGAGAGAGAGAGAGAGAGAGAGAGAGAGAGAGAGAGAGAGAGAGAGAGAGAGAGAGAGAGAGAGAGAGAGAGAGAGAGAGAGACGAGACGAGACGACGAGACGAGAGAGAGAGAGAGA
>NW_014583854.1:0-5463 GCF_000485595.1 Priapulus caudatus
AGAGAGAGAAAGAGAGAGAGAGAGCGAGAGAGCGGCAGAGAAAGAGAGGGGAGAGGGATGCACGCCGCTCACTCTTCAGAGTCTATCTATGTTAGAGTCTATCTCGTACATCTGTTATATCTGTTAGAACATCAACGTATTTTCATACTAGTGTGATACGAACGCAAGGTAACCGCAAACGATGATCCCTAATGTACACATACCTTACGCGTGAATCCCGCCAAGCAGAGCATTATCGCCCTTGAACGCCCTTCACGCTGCGGAGCAATTACACGCGACCGCAACCCTGCGCGTCTGCCGCGCGCTGCTTACGCCTAAGCTGAACGAAGCTTGTCGAAAAACCCAAATATTTATCCAAAGAACTGGAAAATGCAGTTACACCCTGATCACACGCGCATCACGGCCGAGTATCGAGTGATGTAGCAGCTGAGATATCATAGTCGCACAATTGCAACGAATCGCTAGAATCACACAGTAGCTTAGGCGTTGAGTACACATACGCACGCACGCACGCACGCACCCACACACGGGCTAATACTTCTAAATCTATGTTCACAAGTCGACCTATCCATTATGCATCAACCTGCTCATACCAGATACCGACCTACTGACCCGCCCACATATTTATCTACACAACCACCCACCCACCTACTGGACCATATACCTACCGACCCAACCCAACCACCCATCTATAAATCACTCACCTCTCTAGCTATATATATGCATGTATGCCTATACCTGACATTAATGTGAACAGACATATGTAGTAACGTCTGAAGACTACTATAAAGAAACTTGTAGAACAACGTAAATTAGATTTATTATCTACACCTTTGAATAGCCTTGAAAACTAGAAATGAGCAGTTGTCGCCAAGCAACTACACATGTATCCCGCCCGTGATCTAGTATGAATGGAAATATCTCTGTAAAGGACGCAGAAGGCAGGTAAAGTTAAATAAGTCGACAAAGAGCAAACGGTTTGTTTAAGGCAACTGGTCTGCCTCAGAGTGCAAGTATATGGACATCTGGTTAGCGCCTAGGAGGGTGCCGAAGAAGAAATGTAAGTCGACGTCACAAGGCTCAACAAATGCAACTACGTCAGGTGCAGTAGTGGTTCTTTGGTATGCGCGACAGACCTTCTCCCAAGATGGTGTAAGCATACCAAGTTTGGTCCGCGCTTACACGGTTCAATTAGGGGCTACAGCGAGTTAAACGCTGCGGCCGCTCATTGTTGCACATCATACGCCGACTGTATTACACGACTATTACAACTATTTGGACTTATCCCGATTTGCAACCGTCAACGTCTAGGACGACACCATACGCGGTCGCACGGTCTGTTTTACGACGGTACACAGATTTTGACATACCAGTACGTCCAGGACTGAAACTATTAACACACATGCACCATTGGTGTGTTGTGTGTGTGTGTGTGTCGTGTGTGTGTGTCGTGTGTGTGTGCCGCGTGGTGTTGCGTGTGCGCCGATTGCCGCCGTGTGGTGTGTGTGCGTGTGCGTGTGCGTGTGCCGTGTGCGTTGCGTGTACGGTGTGCGTGTGCGGTGTGTGTGTGTAATGGTGCGTGTGTTGGTGGGCGTGTGCCGCCCAGTACCGCGGCACCACCGCAGCACTACAGGGCAGACCGCGCACGCACATCCGATGTGCTGTGTGTGCGTGTGTGGCGTGCGTGTGCGTGTGTCGCGTGCGTCGCGTGCGTCGCGGCGTGCGTTGGCGTAGCGTGCGTACGCGCACTTAGACGGAGTAGGCGCGTGCTGCTGCGCCGAATTTTAGCAGTGGCTGTGTCGCCTGCACACCACACATCACAACACAACACACTACCACCAACACACACACACGACCACAGGCCCACACACACCCAGGTGTGCACACGCGTACAACGGCACACACAGGCCCACACACACGGCGCGCGGAGTAAGGACTGCCGCGGGCGCCGGCGCGACCGAGCGCAGGATTGGGCCACCACACGACGTGCGCCGCACGCCACACGCAGCACGGCACGAGCACAGCGCAGCACTACGACTCACACGACACAACCGCCACACACACACATGCACGCGGACATGGCACACACTCACACAGGCAACACACGGACACACACACGGCGCGCACACGCCACGGGACGCGGGCGACGGCGGTGCACATGAAGCAACCAAGCGCAAAACACGACCAAGAACGCACACCGCACACCACACGCACACAGAGACAGACACAGCCTCACACGACGCGCGGCACATCACATGGGCGTCGTGTCACACCGCGCGCGCACACAGCAGCAACAGGTGTCGCACACGCACACACACGCACGGACGCACACGTCGACGCGCACGGCGGCACCACTGACGCACGCGCAAGCGCACCACCACACACAACGACATGCACCACGCTAACGCGGACGGCAGACCGAACCGCACATCACGCAGCAACCAAGCACACGCACACGCGAGCGACGCACATCACACCCGGCACACACGCAGGTCTCACGCACGCGCGCACGAACACGGCCTTGCGGCGCACGGCACACACACCGAACGCACAACGCACACACAGACCGCGGTTCATGCACACAGTGCACAGGCACTACACACACAACAGCACCAGCACGCACTAGCAACACGCCACACGCATGCACACACCCACACAACATACGCGGCAAGCGCAGTCGACACGACACACACAGCACACACAGACACCCGCACAACGCATGCCAGCACCAGTCACACATACGGGCCACGGCGCTCGCGCAGACCACACAGGCCACGCGCCCCATGCATCACAACAGACGCCAACAACGTCACACGCACCACGCAACGGCACCGCGCGCGCGCGCCCCACACACACACGTGCGCGCACGGCATCTGACACAAGCACACACGCACACGCACGACTCCACACGCGACACAGAGCACCAACAGCAGACAGACCACCGCACACACCGTCACGCGCACCGCGCGCGCCCGCCATCCACACCCACGCACAGGCACACGCACACGCCACACGCACGCGCACACCACGACACGCCCGCACGACGCACCACGCACCACTGCACAACGACAACTGGCAGCACACAGACCGCAGCACATGCGCACACAAGCTCATCACAGCATACGCGGCGCGGGCGCGGCGCACGACACACACATCTCGGCGAGCGCATGCACACACCCACCACACATCATTGGTCGGCGCGCTGGAGCTCACGACACACACGCACGCGCACACGGCACACAACACACACCTAAACACACGCGCAGCAGCACGGACCCACCCAGCGCACGACACATGCGCGCGACGGACGCACACGGGACCCGCACCAGACACAGCACACACGCCGCGCCAGCCACACCCACACGGCCACACACACAGGAAGGCGCCGTAGCAGCCACAACAACGGCACAGCTCTTTTATGGTAGTTTGTGGACACATCGCAACCCTTTAGTACTACGGAATGTGCACCCTCACTCGATCAACAGAACATTTTTCCCATCGCGACGAAGACGTGACAAGTCGTGAACGCCAGAGCAGCGGTGAGCCCATAATCTCGGCCACCTGATTGGTCGGGTCTTGCGGCCTGGTTACGTGTCGGATGAAATTTTAGACATCCGCGTCCTGTGCATCCGATACTCCACAAGGCAACGGTTTCAGATAATCGTGTCGTACGCATAGTTTACAGGCTGCGTTTTGGACTATTGCGTCTGACGTACGTCTAGATTCTAAGAACGTGCGTCCCAAACGCCACACACGCTCAGACACGTAACACGACTCAGGCACTTTAGAGAGCGGAAGGGAAATTGGTAAGGTCGCAACGAGGTCAAGCGTGAAATAGAAGGCGGCTCGCAAGCGCGTACGATAGACGCCACACACTGGCTATCATATCGAGCTACCTGTGCACGCACTTGGCGCACACATGGCAGCACACGACACCGTCGATGCGCCACGTCAACCCCAAGATGTGTACATAAGGCCTATTTTAAGCACGATGCGTTTTGGAAGCGCACGGTTTGCACGGTGTTCTAAGAGCGTCCGTCGACGCATAGCGTCAAAACCGCACGGCGTGTAAACTATGCGGTACGACCAATTTTAATGACCGTTGCGAATATCGATGCACAGTACGCATGTTCTTAATTTCTTGCGACATCGTAACAAGGAGCGCAAGAACCCGACAATCAGGGTGGGTGAGCACTGCACGGGCTAGCGCGCTCACCGTGCGGTTGGTGCACGAGCTTGGGTCCGTCCCTTTCAGCGATGAACAGTGTTGTATCGACGAGTGAATCATCCTATGGATTATCCACAACTGCATAGAAAGTAGTGTGGCCGTGTGTGTGCGTGTGTGTGTGCGTGCGCGTGTTGGGTGCGTGTGTGTGTGTGTGTGTGTGTGTGTGTGTGTGTGTGATGTGTGTGTGTGTGTGTGTGTGTGTGTGTGTGTGTGTGTTTGTGTGTGTGGTGTGTGTCGTGTGTGTGTGTGTGTGTGTGTGGTGTGTGTGTGTGTGTTGTGCGCGCGCGTGTCTGTGTGTGTGTGGTGTTGTGTGTGTGGTGTGTCTCACGCTAGCTGCAGACTCGTGTGCTCGGTACTGTGCATCGGCGACGACATTGCACAGGACACAGCTGTGTGTGTGTGTGCGCGCGGTGCGTGGTGTGTGTGCGTGTGCGTGTGCGTGCGTGTGCGTGTGCGTGCGTGTGTGCGTGTGCGCGGTGTGTGTGGGTGCGTGTGTGTGTGCGTGTGTGTGCGTGTGTGTCGTGTGTGCGTGTGTGCGTGGTGTGTGTTGTGTGTGTGTGTGTCTGTGTGTGTGTGCAGTCGCGCGCGCGCGCGCGGTGTGTGTGTGTGTGTGTTGTGTGTGTGTGTGGTTGTGTGTTGTGTATGTGTGTGTGGCGATCGTATGATATTGTCTCACTCAACGCATACGGGTGGATACGCGTCGCGAAACGGGTCTCGCGACTGTAGACCAGCGCACATCAGCGGTTCGTCGAGCATCACGGCTAACACACAGACGTCAGTGCAGAATTGATAAGTCCTGACGTACGTCTGGAGGACGGCTCGTGCGTAAATAGGGCCTTAAGTATACGGCAAAGTTTGGTTAGCGCTAGTGAATTAGAGGCCGAGTTTTACAGAGCGGAGGGAATATGATGAAGGTCGGTCAAAGGGTTAACTGAAGGTCGCAGTGACTGCTGGTTTTGGTGAAGCTGTGCACACTTCTCCTCAGGATTGCCAGGTGGCGTTATGGTAAATGCGAAGACGCAAGTAGTTTTTGTGTGGGCGGAGTCATCGTTGCCATGGTAAAACATTTTTGTGGAAATATTTGTAGAACCTGTAAGCTTGTGGCGCTGTCTTTTACTGCGATTGTCATGGGTATTTGTGTCACACAGGGCCGATATACATGTTCTATAATATATATATATGTATATATTGTCTTGTGTGCCAATTTCATGACAATCGGTTAAAGAACTGCAGAA
>NW_014583855.1:0-394 GCF_000485595.1 Priapulus caudatus
GTCTAGGAGTTTTGCATGAATGTTCTACCTGCATGAATGTTCTACCTACATGAATGTTCTACCTGCATGAATGTTCTACCTACATGAATGTTCTACCTGCATGAATGTTCTACCTGTATGAATGTTCTACCTGCATGAATGTTCTACCTGTATGAATGTTCTACCTGTATGAATGTTCTACCTGCATGAATGTTCTACCTGCATGAATGTTCTACCTGTATGAATGTTCTACCTGCATGAATGTTCTACCTGCATGAATGTTCTACCTGCATGAATGTTCTACCTGCGTGAATCTTCTACCTGTATGATTGTTCTACCTGCATAAATGTTCTACTTGCATGAATGTTCTACCTGTATGAATCTTCTACCTGC
Organism: Priapulus caudatus; assembly: GCF_000485595.1. Taxonomy (NCBI): domain Eukaryota; kingdom Metazoa; phylum Priapulida; class Priapulimorpha; order Priapulimorphida; family Priapulidae; genus Priapulus; species Priapulus caudatus. The sequence continues at coordinate 373 of NW_014583855.1, forward strand.
ATGAATGTTCTACCTGTATGAA